>NC_088399.1:95083632-95138632 GCF_034236695.1 Oncorhynchus nerka | reverse complement strand
GACCAGCTTGCTTAGGGGACTCTTCTCCAGGTTCATCTCTCTGTAGGTGATGGCTTTGTTATGGAAGGTTTGTGAATCGCTTCCTTTTAGGTGGTTGTAGAATTTAATGGCTCTTTTCTGGATTTTGATAATTAGTGGGTATCGGCCTAATTCTGCTCTGCATGCATTATTTGGTGTTTTACGTTGTACACAGAGGATATTTTTGCATAATTCTGCGTGCACAGTCTCAATTTGGTGTTTGTCCCATTTTGTGAAGTCTTGGTTGGTGAGCGGACCCCAGACCTCACAACCATAAAGGGCAATGGGCTCTATGACTGATTCAAGTATTTTTAGCCAAATCCTAATTGGTATGTTGAAATGTATGTTTCTTTTGATGGCATAGAATGCCCTTCTTGCCTTGTCTCTCAGATCGTTCACAGCTTTGTGGAAGTTACCTGTGGCACTGATGTTTAGGCCAAGGTATGTATAGTTTTTTGTGTGCTCTAGGGCAACAGTGTCTAGATGGAATTTGTATTTGTGGTCCTGGTGACTGGACCTTTTTGGAACACCATTATTTTGGTCTTACTGAGATTTACTGTCAGGGCCCAGGTCTGACAGAATCTGTACATAAGATCTAGGTGCTGCTGTAGGCCCTCCTTGGTTGGTGACAGAAGCACCAGATCATCAGCAAACAGCAGACATTTGACTTGATTTCTAGCAGGGAGGCCGGGTGCTGCAGACTTTTCTAGTGCCCGCGCCAATTCGTTGATATAAATGTTGAAGAGAGTGGGGCTTAAGCTGCATCCTGTCTAACCCCATGACCCTGTGTGAAGAAATGTGTGTGTTTTTGCCAATTTTAACCGCACACTTGTTGTTTGTGTACATGGATTTTATAATGTCGTATGTTTTACCCCCAACACCACTTTCCATCAGTTTGTATAGCAGACCCTCATGCCAGATTAGTCGAAGGCTTTTTTGAAATCAACAAAGCATGAGAAGACTTTGCCTTTGTTTTGGTTTGTTTGGTTGTCAATTAGGGTGTGCAGGATGAATATCTCTCTCTCTCTCTCTCCATGTCTCCATGTCTCTCTCTCTCTCTCCATGTCTCCTCTCTCTCTCTCTCTCTCTCTCTCTCTCTCTCTCTCTCTCTCTCTCTCTCTCCATGTGTCTCTCTCTCTCTCTCTCTCTCCATGTCTCTCTCTCTCTCTCTCCATGTCTCTCTCTCTCTCTCTCTCTCTCTCTCCATGTCTCTCTCTCTCTCTCCATGTATCTCTCTCTCTCTCTCTCTCTCTCCATGTCTCTCTCTCTCTCTCTCTCTCTCTCTCTCTCTCTCTCCATGTCTCCATGTCTCTCTCTCTCCATGTCTCTCTCTCTCTCCTCTCTCTCTCTCTCTCCATGTCGCTCTCTCTCTCTCTCTCTCTCTCTCTCTCTCTCTCTGTCTCTCTCTCTCTGTCTCTCTCTCTCTCTCTCTCTCTCTGTCTCTCTCTCTCTCTCTCTAATCTATCTATGTCTAATCTCCATGTCCATGTCTCTCTCTCTCCATGTCTCTCTCTCTCTCTCCATGTCTCTCTCTCTCTCCATGTCTCTCTCTCTCTCTCTCTCTCTCTCTCTCTCTCTCTCTCTCTCTCCATGTCTCTCTCAAATTCAAATTCAAATTCAAGCTGCTTTATTGGCATGAAAACATTGTGTCAATATTGCCAAGCAACAATGTCAATATACATTGTAACAAAATATAAATGATAGCAAATAATAATATAAAATGGTAGTAAATAATAATACAAAATTAAATACAAAAATAATAACAATAAAATGGTAACAGTCAATAGTAGAAATGTATTAAATATAAAATCAAATTATGGAAAATGAAACTATAACTAACTTATAACTAAATAACGGTCATCTTCTTCTTTATATCAGTACTACAACTACAATCATCATTACTAATGACTACTACTACCATCACTAAACTGTTATCACTACCATTACCACCCATATTTGGAATGATAAACATTAATAATTATAGTCATAACAATAATAGTAATAATAAAGTAAGTTACTGTTTACTATGCAGATGTTATTATTCAGTGTCCCTCAGGCTATGGCAGGAAAAACGTATTTGGCTGCAAGAGGAGCCATTGCTCCTTAAGCCCATGAGTATTCTTAGTTTTTCCTCTGGGTTCAATTTGTAAAAATTTGGAATATATGTAGTCATTTCTGTGAATAATGAATCTCTTTGTGAGGAATATTTATCACAGTAAAGGAGAAAGTGCATCTCTGTCTCTACCTCCCCTGTCATGCAGTGACCACATACACTCCTCTTTGGGTAGCCATGTCTTTTTATGTCTGCCGGTTTCTATTGCCAATCGGTGGTCACTCAGCCTGTACTTGGTAAGGATCTGTCTCTGCTTCGTATCTCTGACAGAGTAGAGATAATCAGCCAATTCATATTCTCTGTTTAGGGTCAGATAGCAATTTAGTCGGCTTTGGGATTTTGTTTCGTTTTTCCAGTATTGTAAATATGATTCCTTTGATTGGTTCATGATTTTGCTTATTGGAATTCTTTCTTTTGAAGCAGTGCTGGTGTCTGCTTGGTTGGTTAGGTCCAACACCAGCTGACGGAGGACTCGTTCCTGGGCTCAGCTCTTGGGCATGAAGTGCTTTAAATTGCAGACTCAATTTGGACTTGAATTTAGATGTAGCCAAAATTTTAATGATCTTTTCTGTATCTTCATTATTACTGGAAAACGGCCCAATTCTGCCCTACATGCATTAGTTGGTGTATTTCTCTGGACTTGTAGGATTTTCCGACAGAATTCTGCATGTAGGGCTTCAATTGGATGTTTGTCCCACATTTTAAAATCCAGTTTATTGAGCGGCCCCCAAACCTCACTTCCATAAAGTGCTATTGGTAGGATTACACTGTCAAATATTTTAGTCCAAATTTTAATTGGGATGTTGATTTTGAATAATTTCATTTTTATTGCATACATTGCTCTGTGGGCTTTTTCTTTGAGTGCATTCACTGCCATATTAAAGTTTCCCGATGCAGATATGGTCAGACCAAGGTAGGTGTAATTTTTTGTGTGTTCAATTAAGGTGTTGTTCAGGGTGAATTTGTGTTTCTGACATCTTGTTTTTTTTTTGAAAAATCATGATTTTAGTTTTTGGGAAATTTACTGCCAGGGCCCAATTATGGCAATATTGCTCCAGAATATTAATGTTTTGTTGAAGACCTTCTTTGGTTGGTGATAGAAGTATCAAGTCATCAGCATATAGCAGGTATTTCACCTCTGTGTCAAATAGTGTGAGTCCTGGGGCTGGAGATTGGTCCAACATGTCTGCTAATTCATTGATATAAATGTTGAAAAGATTTGGACTCAAATTGCAGCCTTGTCTCACACTTCGACATTGTGAAAAAAATTCTGTTCTTTGGTTTTTGATTTTTATTGCACACTTGTTTTCTGTGTACATACATTTTATTAAGTCATACACCTTACCACCAAGCCCACTTTGTAGAATTTTGTAGAATAGCCCGTCGTGCCAAATCGAATCAAATGCTTTTTAAAGTCAATAAAGCAAGCAAAGATTTTGCCCTCTTTTTTTAATTGGACGTGTTTATTAATTAGTGTGTGTAAGGTGTATATATGGTCAGTAGTGCGATGGTTAGGAAGAAAGCCAATTTGACATTTACTTATTACATTTTTCTTGAAGAAAGGTTTGAATTCTTGAATTCAAATGCTACAGAAAATCTTTCCCCAAGTTACTGTTGACGCAAATTCCCTGTAATTATTGGGGTCTGATTTGTCTCCACTTTTGTGGATAGGGGAGATGAGCCCCTGGTTCCAGACATCAGGGGAAGCAGCCAGAGTTAAAACCATGTTGAACAATTTAAGCACAGCATTTTGCAACTCAGGTGTGCTGTTTTTCAGCATTTCATTTCTGATGTTGTCTACACCACAAGCCATTTTTGATTTAATAGATTTTAGCTTTTCATTTAGTTCTTGTTGGGTTATTGGGTAATCTAATGGATTTTGGTTGTTTTTAATGACTGATTCAAGGATGTTCAATTTTTCTTTAATTTCTAATTGGTTCTGTTGTCTTTTTGTGGGATGTTTTTGTATAGATTATCAAAATAAGTTTTCCAAATTCCTACATCTTGTATGGCTAATTCTTGTGGCTTTGTTGTGCTTAAATTGTTCCACATGTCCCAGAACTGATTTTGGTCAATTGCGTTTTCAATTTCATCAAGTGTCTTGTTGGTATAATTACATTTCTTGCATTTCAGTGTTTTTTTTATAGTGTTTCAGAGTTTCAAAGTATTCATATCGTAGCTCTGGGTTGTTTTGCTGCTTATGTTTTTTGTTTGACATTTGTCTCAGGTGTTTTCTAATTGTTTTACATTTATTATCAAACCATTTGTCAGAAACATTTTGATTTTTGCTTCTGATGTTGCATTGCTTTGGTTTTCTCAAATGTGCTTTCGATGCTGCTTTTTGGAATATGCAGTTGATGTTTTGGGTAGCTGAATTGACACCATCTTTATTGTTTTGGTACTGTGAGTTATTGAAAAACTGTATAGAGTTCATCATTTCATTTGAGTTCAATGTTTCAATGAATGTCTCTGCACTGTTTGGAGCCCATCTGTATGATTGGTTTATGTTGTAAAGTTTATTGGGCTGTTTTTTTTTATTAATATTGCCAGTTAATTTCTTCAGAAACACGTTGATCTGACTGTGATCTGACAATGGTGTCTGTGGTCTGACAGTGAATGCACTAATGGAGGAGGGGTCAATGTCAGTGATGGCATAATCGACTACACTTGTCCCAAGAGCTGAGCAGTAAGTAAACTGACCTAAAGAGTCCCCTCTGATTCTACCATTAAGCATGTACAGGCCTAAGGCTCGACAGAGATGTACTAACTCTTTTCCATTTTTGTTCAGTATTTGGTCAGGACTGTTTCTATTATTTATAATAGGGCTACTGTACAAGGAGGGGTGTCCAAATATGTGGTGGTTACCTCCCGCATCAGTGTAGTCAGGCTCAGAACCTGTTCTTGCATTGAAATCTCCACAAAGAAGCACTTTACCCTGCGCCTGAAATGTAATGATTTCTGTCTGGAGATTGTCAAAAAACTGATCATCATAATATGATGAATCTGAAGGAGGAGCATAAGCTGCACATATGTATACATCATTGTCACAATAGATTGTACCTTTGTTAAGTTTTAGCCAAATGTGAGTGGTACCTTTTTTCATTTCATTCAGTGCCTAGTCCTGCTTATGCCAAATGATGATTCCACCTGAGTTTCGGCCCCGTTTAACATTTTTATGTTTGATTGATGGTAGTAAACTTTCTCTATAGCCTGAGGGACACTGAGTATCTATGTCTCCACGACACCATGTTTCCAGTAGGATTATGATGTCCTGTCCCTTGATGTTTTTAATCAATTCTGGATTTGTTGTTTTATAACCAAAATCATGAAGAGTATAGGCCCTGGATATTCCAAGAGCTGATAGTTAATGATCTCATTTATAATAAGTGATATTCACTGGTTTTGAGTAAAAGTACATCGAAAAAAAAAGAAAAATGCTATATATATATATATATACACATACACATACATATATATATATGTGTGTGTGTGCGCATACGCATAATGCGCACGTACGTACGTACACACGCGTGCGTACGTACGCGCGTACGTACGCGTGCGCGCGCATGTGCGCACGTGCGTACACGCACGTGCGTGCGTACGCGCGCGTGCGTACGCGCGCGTGCGCATGCGTGCACGCACGCGTACGTGCGTGCGTACGTACACACGTGCATGCGCGCACACGTGCGTGCGTACGTGCGCACGTGCGTACGCGCGCGCGTGCGTGCGCGCGTGCGTACGTACGCACGTGCGTGCGCGTGCGCACGTGCGTGCGTGCGTGCGCGCGTGCGTGCGTACGCGCGTGCGTGCGCGTGCGTGCGCGTGCGTGCGTGCGTGCGTGCGTGCGCGCGCGCGCGTGCGTGCGTGCGTGCGTGCGTGCGCGTGCGTGCGTGCGTGCGTGCGCGCGTGCGTGCGTGCGTGCGTACGTACATGCGGTGCGTGCGTGCGTGCGCGTGCGTGCGCGTGCGTGCGTGCGTGCGTGCGTACGTGCGTGCGCGTTCGCGTGCGTGCGTGCGCGCGTGCGTGCGTGCGTGCGTGCGTGCGTGCGTGCGTGCGTGCGTGCGTGTGCGTGCGTGCGTGCGTGCGTGCGTGCGTGCGTGCGTGCGTGCGCGCGTGCGTACGCGCGTGCGCGTGCGTGCGCGTGCGTGCGTGCGTGCGTGCGCGTGCGTGCGTGCGTGCGTGCACGTACGTGCGCGATGCGTGCGTACGTGCGTGCGTGCGCGCGTGCGTGCGTACGTGCGCATTAAATGCGTGCGCGTGCGTGCGTGCGTGCGTGCGTGCCATGCGTGCGTGCGCGTGCGTGCGCGTGCGTGCGCGTGCGTGCGGTGCGTGCGTGCGCGCGCGCATTAACGCGCGTGCGTGCGCGCATTGCGTGCCGTGCGTGCGCGCGGCGCGCCGTGCGTGCGTGCGTGCTGCGTACGATCGGGTGCGCTGCGTGCGCGCGTGCGTGCGTGCGCGCGTGCGTGCGTGCGTGCGTGCGTGCGTGCGTGCGATAAGCGCGCGTGCGGACGTGCTATGCGCGCGCGGGCGTGCTGCGCGCACGTGCGCACGTGCGTGCGTGCGCTTGCGCGTGCGTGCGCGCGTGCGTGCGATGCGTGCGTGCGATGCGTGCGCGCGCATGCGTTACGCGCGTGCGTGCGCGTGCGTGCGTGCGTGCGTGCGTGGATGCGTGCGTGCGTGCGCATCGTGCGTGCGCGCGCGTGCGTGCGCGCGCGTGCGTGCGCGCGCGTGCGTGCGCGCTGCGTGCGCGCGCTCGTTGCGTGCGTGCGTGCGCGCGTGCGTGCGTGCGCGTGTGCGCGTGCGCTGCGCGCGTGCGGTGCCGTGCTGTGCGGTGCGTGCGTGCGTGCAGTGCGCGCGCGCGCGTGCGTGCGCGCGTGCGTGCGTGCGTGCGTGCGTGCGTGCGCATGCGTGCGTGCGTGCGCGTGCGCCTGCGTACGCACGTGCGTGCGCGCGTGCGTGCGTGCGCGTGCGTGCGTGCGTGCGTGCGCGTGCGCGCGCGTGCGTGCGTGCGTGCGCGCGTGCGTGCGTGCGTGCGGTGCGTGCGCGCGTGCGGTGCGTGCGTGCGTGCGTGCGTGCGCGTGCGTGCGTGCATCGTGCGTGCGTGCAAACGCGCGTGCGTGCGTACGCGTGCGTGCGCGCGTGCGTGCGTGCGTGCGTGCGTGCGCGCGTGCGCGCGTGCGTGCGTGCGCACGTGCGTGCGATGCGATGCGCGCCCGCGCGTGCGTGCGATGCGCATGCGCGCGTGCGTGCGTGCGCGCGCGCGCGTCGCGTGCCGACGCGCGTGCGCGTGCGCGTGCGTGCGACGTGCGTGCGCGTGCGTGCGTGCGCGCGTGCGTACGATGCGCAACCACGCGCGTGCGCGCGCGTGCGTGCGATGCGCGTGCGTGCGTGCGTGCGGTGCGTGACGTTCGTGCGTGCGTGCGCGCGTGCGTGCGACGCGCATTGCACGTGCGACTGCGTGCGTGCGATTGCGTGCGTGCGTGCGTGCGTGCGCGCGTGCGTGCGTGCGCGCGCGCGTGCGCGCGTGCGTGCGCGTGCGTGCGTGCGATGCGTGCGCGCGCGTGCGCGCGCGTGCGCGCGTGCGTGCGTACGCGTCTGACAGGTCGCGTGCGTGCCAGGTGGCGCGCGCGCGCGCGCGCACGCACGTGCGTCACCGACGCGTGGTCTGCGTCTGCGCGCGCACGTGCGCTGCGTACGCGTGCGCGTGCGCGCGTGCGGTGTTGCGTGATGCGCGCGTGCGTGCGTGCGCGTGCGTCGCACGCGCGCGCGCGCGCGTCTACGTGCGGTGCTTGCCCCTTCGTGACCAGGTGCGCGTCTGCGCACGTGCGTGCGTGTTATGCACGTGCGTGCGCGCGCGCGCGCACGCGCAAGTGCGCGTGCGTGCGTGCGCGTGCGCGCGGCGTGCGTGCTACGTGCGTGCGTGCGCGCATGACGCACCTGCGCGCGTGCGTGCGTGCGCGCGTGCGTGCGTGCGTGCCGAGAACACCGTGCGTAGCCTGCGTGCGATGCGCACTGCGTGCAGTGCGCCTGCGCGAGAGTGCGCGTGCTGCGTGCGTGCGCGTGAAGCGCGCGCGCGTACGCACGTGCGTGCGCGCTGATTATGCGGTAACTTCGCGTGCGGCGCGAGCATTGCGCGCGTGCGCGTGCGTGCGCGCGCGCGTGCGTGCGTGCGTGCGCGCGTGCGTGCGCGCAGCGTGCGTGCGCCTGCTGCGTCCGTGCCGCCACTGGCTGCGCACGTGCGCGGAGCGTCGTGCGTGCGTGCGCGCGCGTGCGCGCGCGCGTGCGCGCGCGCGGGCGCGCGCGCGCGCACGCGGCGCGTGCGTGCGCACGTGCGTGCGCACGTGCGCGCGCGTGCGTGCGTTTGCGTGCGTGCGCGCGCGTGCGTGCGCGTGCGTGCGCGCCTGCGTGCGTGCGTGCGCACATGCGCGTGCGTGCGCGCGTGCGCCGCACATGCGTGCGCGCGCGCGCGTACGTGCGTGCGTGCGTGCGTGCGTGCGCGCGTATTTGCGCGCGTGCGTGCGTACGTGCGCGCGTGCGTGCGTGCGGTGCGCGCGCGTGCGTGCGTGCGTGCGCGCGCGCACGTGCTGCGTGCGTGCGCGCGCGTACGCACGTGCGCGCGTGCGTGCGTACGCGCGCGTGCTGCGTGCGTACGCGCGCGCGCGCGCGTGCGTGCATCACGCGTGCGTGCGCGCGTGCGTGCATGCGCCTGCGTGCGCGCGTGCGCGCGTGCGTGCGCCTGCGCGTGCGCGTGCGTGCGCATGCGTGCGTGCGTGCGTGCGCGTGCGTGCCGCGCGCGCGCGCGCGCGCGCGCGCGCGCGCGCGCGCGCGCGCGCGCGCGCGCGCGCGCGCGCGCGCGCGCGCGCGCGCGCGCGCGCGCGCGGTGCGTGCCGTATGCGGTAACGCGCGCGCGTGCGCGCGTGCGCCGCGGTGCGTGCGCGCGTGCGGTGCGCGTGCGTGCGCGCGCGCGTGCGGTGCGCGTGCGGTGCGTGCGTGCGGTGCATGCGCGCGTGCGCGCGCGCGTGCGGTGCGTGCCCGCGCGTGCGTGCCGCGCGCGCGTACGTGCGCGCATTGCGTGCGCGCGATGCGTGCGCGTGCGTGCGCGTGCGTGCGCGCGTGCGATGAGACGGGCGCGCGTGCGCGCGTAGAGCGTCGTGAGGACGCGTGCGCGAGGCGGTGCGAGCTTCAGAGATGCGCGCGTGCGAGAACAGAGACTGCGTGCGCGCGTATTACGCGAGCGAGCGTGCGTGCGCGCGCGTGCGCGTGCGCGCGCGCGCATTGCGCGCGACGCTTCGCGTCGCGCTCGCGTGCGTGCCGCGCGTGAGCGCGCGCGTGCGCGCGTCGCGCGCGCGCGGTGAGCGTTAGCGCGCGTGCGTCGCAGGCGTCGTCGCCGCGCGCGCGCGCGCGCGCGCGCGCGCGCGCGCGCGCGCGCGCGCGCGCGCGCGCGCGCGCGCGCGCGCGCGCGCGCGCGCGCGCGCGCGCGCGCGCGTGCGCGCGTACGCGCGCGCGCGCGCGCGCGCGCGCGCGCGCGCGCGCGCGCGCGCGCGCGCGCGCGCGCGCGCGCGCGCGCGCGGCGTGCGCCGCGATGCGTGCGTGGTGCGCGCGATGCGTGCCGCGCGATGCGTGCGCTGCGTGCGGTGCGCGCGTGCGCGCGCGCGTGCGCGTTTAGCGTTCGTGCGTGCGCGTGCGTGCGTGCGCGTGCGATGCGTGCGTGTCGTGTGCGTGCGCGTGCTGTGCGTGCGTGCGTGCGTGCGTGCGTGCGTGCGTGCGTGCGCATTGCGTGCGTGCGTGCGTGCGTGCGTGCGTGTTAACGGATGCGTGCGTGCGTGCGTGCGTGCGTGCGTGCGTGCGTGCGTGCGTGCGTGCGCGTGCGTGCGTGCGTGCGTGCGTGCGTGCGTGCGTGCGTGCGTGCGGTGTGCGCGTGCGTGCGTGCGTGCGTGCGTGCGTGCGTGCGTGCGTGCGTGCGTGCGTGCGCTGCGTGCGTGCGTGCGTGCGTGCGTGCGTGCGTGCGTGCGCGTGCGTGCGCGCGCGTGCGTGCGTGCGTGCGCTGCGTGCGTGCGTGCGTGCGTGCGTGCGCGCGTGCGTGCGTGCGCATACGTGCGTGCGCACGTGCGTGCGTGCGTGCGTACGTGCGTGCGTGCGTGCGTGCGTGCGCGTGCGTGCGTGCGTGCGTACGTACATGCGTGCGTGCGTGCGTGCGTGCGCGTGCGTGCGTGCGCGCATGACGTGCGTGCGTACGCATGCGTGCGTACGTGCGTGCGTGCGCACGTTTTTATGCGCGCATGCGTGCGTGCGTGCGTGCGTGCGCACGTGCGCGTGCGTGCGTGCGTGCGCGTGCGTGCGTGCGTGCGTGCGCGTGCGTGCGTGCGTGCGTGCGTGCGTACGTGCGTGCGCGCGTGCGTGCGTGCGCGTGCGTGCGTGCGCGCGCGTGCGTGCGTGCGTGCGTGCGTGCGTGCGTTTAGTGCGTGCGTGCGTGCGTGCGTGCGTGCGTGCGCGTGCGCGCGCGTGCGTGCGTGCGTGCGCGCGTGCGTGCGCATTGCGTGCGTGCGTGCGTGCGTGCGTGCGTGCGCCGTGCGTGCGTGCGTGCGTGCGTGCGTGCGCGCGCGTGCGGTGCGTGCGTGCGTGCGTGCGTGCGCCGTGCGTGCGTGCGTGCGATGCGCCTGCGCGCGCGTGCGTGCGTGCGTGCGTGCGTGCGTGCGTGCGTGCGTGCGTGCGTGCGTGCGTGCGTGCGTGCGTGCGCGCGTGCGTGCGTGCGTGCGTGCGTGCGCGATGCGTGCGTGCGTATGCGCGTGCGCGTGCGTGCGCTGTGCGTGCGTGCTGCGCGCGTGCGTGCGTGCGTGCGTGCGCGCGCGTGCGCGTCGCGTGCGCGCGTGCGTGCTGCGTGCGTGCGTGCCCTGCTGCGTGCGTGCGCTCGTTGCGTGCTGCGCGTGCGCCGCGTGCGTGCGCGCGTGCCTCTGTGCGTGCGCGTGCGTGCGTGCGTGCGCGTGCGCGTGCGTGCGCGTGCGTGCGTGCGCGCGTGCGTGCGTGCGTGCGTGCGTGCGTGCGTGCGTGCGTGCGTGCGTGCGTGCGCGTGCGTGCGTGCGTGCGTGCGTGCGTGCGTGCGTGCGTGCGTGCGCGTGCGTGCGTGCGTGCGTGCGATGCGTGCGTGCGTGTGCGTGCGTGCGTGCGCGTGCGCGCGTGCGTGCGCGCGTGCGTGCGAGCGTGCGTGCGTGCGTGCGTGCGTGCGTGCGCGTGCGTGCGGTGCGTGCGTGCGTGCGTGCGTGCGTGCGCGTGCGTGCGTGCGTGCGTGCGTGCTGCTGCGTGCGTGCAGCGTGATAGCGTGCGTGCGCGTGCGTGCGCGTGCGTGCGTGCGTGCGTGCGTGCGCGTGCGTGCGCGTGCGCGTGCGTGCGATGCTGCGTGCGTGTCGTGCGCGTGCGTGCGTGCTGCGTGCGTCTGCGTCTGCGTGCGTGTCTGCTGCGTCTGTCGCGCATGCTGCGTGCTGTCTGTGACAGTCTGTGCTGTCGTGCGCCTGCGTCTGTCTGCGCCGTGCGATGCTGCGTGTCTGTCTGTCTGTCTGTCTGTGCTGTCTGCGTGCTGTCTGTGCGTGCTGCTGTCGTGCTGTGCGTGCGTGCGTGCGCAGCGCGTGCGTGCGTGCGCTGCGTGCGTCGTGCGTGAGCCTGCTGTCGTGCGTGCTGCGCGTGCGAGCGAGAGCGTGAGGTACGCGTCGTGCGTTCTGTGCTGCGTGTGATGTCTGCGTGCGCGTGCGTCTGTGAGTGCGCGAGAGAGTAGAGAGAGCGTAATTGCGCGTAGACAGATGTGAGTAAGTGCGAGCGCGAGAGAGTGCGGTGTGCGTGCGTGCGTGCTGTCTGCGGAGAGCGTGTGCGTGCGAGAGATGAAGAGAGAGAGCTGTCGTGAGAGAGTCTGGTCTGGTGAGCGAGAAGAGAGCACGTCTGTCTGTCTGTCTGTCGTCTGTCTGTCTGTCATGTCTGCGTGCGTTGCGTCGTGCTGTCTGCGAGCGTGCGCGTGCTGTCGTGCGTGTGTGCGCTGCGTGCGTGCGTCGTGCGTGTCCGTGCGTGCGCACGTACGCGTGTACGTGCGTGCGTGCGCGTACGTGCGTGCGTGCGTGCGCGTGCGTGCGTGCGTGCGTGCGCGTGCGTGCGTGCGCGTGCGTGCGTGCGTGCGTGCGTGCGCGTGCGTGCGCGTGCGTGCGCGTGCGTGCGTACGTGCGTGCGTACGTGCGTGCGTTGCGTGCGAGAGCCGTGCGTGCGTGCGTGCGTGCGTGCGTGCGTGCGCACGTGCGCGTGCTGCGTGCGTGCGTGCGCGCGTGCGCGTGCGTGCGTGCGTGCGTGCGCGAGCGTGCGTGCGCACGCACTGCGTGCGTGCGCGTGCGACGTGCGTGCGCCTGCGATGCGCGTGCGTGCGCGTGCGTGCCGCGTGCGTGCGTGCGTGCGCGCGCACGTACGCACGAGCGCCTGCGTGCGTGCGTGCGTGCACGTGCGTGCGTGCGCGTGCGTGCGTGCGTGCGTGCGTGCATGGATATACATGCGTGCTGAGGAGTGCGCGAGAGCGTGCGGGAGCGCGCGTGCTGGGAGAGAGCGTGCGTGCGCCTCGTGCGTGTCTGTTGCTGCGTGCGTCGCGAAGTGCGTGCGTGCGCCGTACGTGCGTGCGGCATGCGCTGCGTGCGTGCGTGCGTGCGCTGCGTGCTGCGTGCTGTCGCATGCTGCGTACGAGCGTGCGTGCGTGCGCGCGCGCGAGTGGGTGCGTGCGTGCGTGCTGCGTGCGCCTGTGCGTGCGATGCGTGCGCGCGTGCGCCTAGCGATGCGTGCGTGCGTGCGCGCGTGCGGTACGCATGCTGCGTGCGTGCGTGCGTGCGTGCGCGCGTGCGTACGTGCGTGCGTGCGTGCGTACGTGCGCAGACTGCGCGTGCGTGCGTGCGTGCGCGTGCGTGCGCGCGCACGTGCGTGCGCGTGCGTGCGCGCGTGCGTGCGTGCGTGCGTGCGCGCGTGCGTGCGCGCGCGTGCGTGCGCGCGTGCGTGCACGTGCGCGTGCGTGCGCGTGCGTGCGTGCGCGTGCGATGCGATGCCCCGCGTGCGGTGCGCGTGCGTGCGCGCACCGTGCGTGCACATGCGTGCGCGTGCGTGCGCACGTGCGTGCGCGCACGCACGTGCGTGCGTGCGTGCAGTGCGCGCGCGTGCGTGCGCACGTACGCAATGCGTACCTTGCGCGCGCGTGCGTGCGCACGTGCTGCGCGCGCGTGCGTGCGCGCGTGCGTGCGCGCGCGTGCGTGCGCGCGTGCGTGCGCGCGCGTGCGTGCGTGCGTGCGCGCGTGCGTACGCGTGCCCGTGCGCGCGCGTGCGTACGCGCGTGCGGTGCGCGCGTGCGTGCGCGTGCGTGCGTGCCTTTTGTCTGCGTGTGCGCACTTGCGCGCGTGCGTGCGCGATACGCGTGCGTACGTGCGTGCGTTGCGTGCGCGCGTGCGTGCGTGCGCGTGCGTGCGCGCGCGTGCGTGCGCGCGTGCGGTGCGCACGTGCGTGCGCGTGCGTGCTTGCGCGCGTGCCCGCGCGCACGTACGCGCACGTGCACATGCGCGCACGTGCGATACACACGCGCATGCGTGCGCGCGATACATGCGTGCATACATGCGCGCGCGCGCGTGCGCACATGCGGTACACGCGCGCATACGTGCACACGCGCGTGCGTGCGTGCGGTGCGTACGTACGCATACGTGCGTGCGCGCGCGTACACACGCACGTACATACGTGCGTGCGCACACATGCGTGCGCGTGCGTGCGCGCACGTGCGTACATACACACGTACATACACGTGCACGTGCGTGCGTGCATACGTGCGCGCGTGCGTGCGCACGTGCGTGCGTGCGCGCGCACGTGCGTGCGCACGCACGTGCGCGCACACGTGCGCGCACGCATACACGTGCGCGCACACATGCGTGCGCGCGCGCGTGCGGTGCGCACGTGCGCACGCACACATATACGCACGCGCACGTACGTGCACGTGCCGCACGCACGTACATGCACACACGCACGTGCGCGTGCGTGCGCACACGCGCCACATACGCACGCACGTACGTGCGCGCACACACACGCGCATACGTGCGCGCGCACGTGCGCGCGCGGTGCGCGCACACACACATACGTACACACGCATACACACACACATACGTGCGCGCGCGTGCGCGCACACATACATGCGCACACACGCGCACATACACGCACACATGCGTACGCACATACGTGCACACACATACATACACACACACATACATACACACATACACACACACATACACACACACATACATACACACACATACACACACACACACATACATACACACACACATACATACACACACATACACACACACATACATACACACACATACACACACACATACATACACACACATACACACATACATACACACACACATACATACACACATACACACACACATACATACACACACATACACACACACACACATACACACACACATACATACACACACGCGCACACACACCATTACATATAATTATTATTATATTACCGGTGTCAATACATTTAGGAATATTTGTAAACAAATTAATAAGAATGGAATACGATTGCACATAAAATAAGTGCAATACAATCTGCAACCCTGTGTGTGTGTGTGTGTGTGTGTGTGTGTGCATGCCCGTGTGTGAATTAAAGGGACTGTCTAGCTCAGTAGTCTGCATATTAGTTGCAGTAGTTGGCGCACCTCTCCTATCTCTGATTGTTCTAGGGGTCTTCTGCCAGAGGTTACCTCAGCATATGTTACCTCTCTCTCTCTCTCCATGTCTCTCTCTCTCTCTCTCTCTCTCTCTCTCTCTCTCTCTCCATGTCTCTCTCTCTCTCTCTCCATGTCTCTCTCTCTCTCCATGTCTCTCTCTCTCCATGTCTCTCTCTCTCTCTCTCTCTCTCTCTCTCTCTCTCTCTCTCTCTCTCTCTCTCTCTCTCTCTCTATCTCTCTCTCAATTCAATTCAATTCAAGGGCTTTATTGGCATGGGAAACATGTGTTAACATTGCCAAAGCAAGTGAGGTAGACAACATACAAAGTGAATATATAAAGTGAAAAACAACAAAAATGAACAGTAAACATTACACATACAGAAGTTTCAAAACAGTAAAGACATTACAAATGTCATATTATATATATATATATATATATATATACAATGTACAAATAGTTAAAGGACACAAGATAAAATAAATAAGCATAAATATGGGTTGTATTTACAATGGTGTTTGTTCTTCACTGGTTGCCCTTTTCTCGTGGCAACAGGTCACAAATCTTGCTGCTGTGATGGCACACTGTGGAATTTCACCCAGTAGATATGGGAGTTTTTCAAAATTGGATTTGTTTTCGAATTCTTTGTGGATCTATGTGATCTGGGGGAAATATGTATCTCTAATATGGTCATACATTGGGCAGGAGGTTAGGAAGTGCAGCTCAGTTTCCACCTCATTTTGTGGGCAGTGAGCACATAGCCTGTCTTCTCTTGAGAGCCATGTCTGCCTACGGCGGCCTTTCTCAATAGCAAGGCTATGCTCACTGAGTCTGTACATAGTCAAAGCTTTCCTTAATTTTGGGTCAGTCACAGTGGTCAGGTATTCTGCCGCTGTGTACTCTCTGTTTAGGGCCAAATAGCATTCTAGTTTGCTCTGTTTTTTTGTTAATTCTTTCCAATGTGTTAAGTAATTATCTTTTTGTTTTCTCATGATTTGGTTGGGTCTAATTGTGCTGTTGTCCTGGGGCTCTGTAGGGTGTGTTTGTGTTTGTGAACAGAGCCCAGGACCAGCTTGCTTAGGGGACTCTTCTCCAGGTTCATCTCTCTGTAGGTGATGGCTTTGTTATGGAAGGTTTGTGAATCGCTTCCTTTTAGGTGGTTGTAGAATTTAATGGCTCTTTTCTGGATTTTGATAATTAGTGGGTATCGGCCTAATTCTGCTCTGCATGCATTATTTGGTGTTTTACGTTGTACACGGAGGATATTTTTGCAGAATTCTGCGTGCAGAGTCTCAATTTGGTGTTTGTCCCATTTTGTGAAGTCTTGGTTGGTGAACGGACCCCAGACCTCACAACCATAAAGGGCAATGGGCTCTATGACTCATTCAAGTATTTTTAGCCAAATCCTAATTGGTATGTTGAAATGTATGTTTCTTTTGATGGCATAGAATGCCCTTCTTGCCTTGTCTCTCAGATCGTTCACAGCTTTGTGGAAGTTACCTGTGGCACTGATGTTTAGGCCAAGGTATGTATAGTTTTTGTGTGCTCTAGGCAACAGTGTCTAGATGGAATTTGTATTTGTGGTCCTGGTGACTGGACCTTTTTGGAACACCATTATTTTGGTCTTACTGAGATTTACTGTCAGGGCCCAGGTCTGACAGAATCTGTGCATAAGATCTAGGTGCTGCTGTAGGCCCTCCTTGGTTGGTGACAGAAGCACCAGATCATCAGCAAACAGCAGACATTTGACTTCGGATTCTAGCAGGGGAGGCCGGGTGCTGCAGACTTTTCTAGTGCCCGCGCCAATTCGTTGATATATATGTTGAAGAGGGTGGGGCTTAAGCTGCATCCCTGTCTAACCCCACGACCTTGTGTGAAGAAATGTGTGTGTTTTTTGCCAATTTTAACCGCACACTTGTTGTTTGTGTACATGGATTTTATAATGTCGTATGTTTTACCCCAACACCACTTTCCATCAGTTTGTATAGCAGACCCTCATGCCAGATTGAGTCGAAGGCTTTTTGAAATCAACAAAGCATGAGAAGACTTTGCCTTTGTTTTGGTTTGTTTGGTTGTCAATTAGGTGTGCAGGGTGAATACATGGTCTGTTGTACGGTAATTTGGTAAAAAGCCAATTTGACATTTGCTCAGTACATTGTTTTCATTGAGGAAATGTACGAGTCTGCTGTTAATAATAATGCAGAGGATTTTCCCAAGGTTACTGTTGACACATATTCCACGGTAGTTATTGGGGTCAAATTTGTCTCCACTTTTGTGGATTGGGGTGATCAGTCCTTGGTTCCAAATATTGGGGAAGATGCCAGAGCTAAGTATGATGTTAAAGAGTTTTAGTATAGCCAATTGGAATTTGTTGTCTGTATATTTGATCATTTCATTGAGGATACCATCGACACCACAGGCCTTTTTGGGTTGAAGGGTTTTTATTTTGTCCTGTAACTCATTCAATGTAATTGGAGAATCCAGTGGGTTCTGGTAGTCTTTAATAGTTGATTCTAAGATCTGTATTTGATCATGTATATGTTTTTGCTCTTTGTTCTTTGTTATAGAACCAAAAGATTGGAGAAGTGGTTTACCCATACATCTCCATTTTGGATAGATAATTCTTCGTGTTGTTGTTTGTTTAGTGTTTTCCAATTTTCCCAGAAGTGGTTAGAGTCTATGGATTCTTCAATTGCATTGAGCTGATTTCTGACATGCTGTTCCTTCTTTTTCCGTAGTGTATTTCTGTATTGTTTTAGTGATTCACCATAGTGAAGGCGTAGACTCAGGTTTTCCGGGTCTCTATGTTTTTGGTTGGACAGGTTTCTCAATTTCTTTCTTAGATTTTTGCATTCTTCATCAAACCATTTGTCATTATTGTTAATTTTCTTCGGTTTTCTATTTGAGATTTTTAGATTTGATAGGGAAGCTGAGAGGTCAAATATACTGTTAAGATTTTCTACTGCCAGGTTTACACCTTCACTATTACAGTGGAACGTTTTACCCAGGAAATTGTCTAAAAGGGATTGAATTTGTTGTTGCCTAATTGTTTTTGGTAGGTTTCCAAACTGGATTCCTTCCATCTATAGCATTTCTTAATGTTACTCAGTTCCTTTGGCATTGATGCCTCATGATTGAGTATTGCTCTGTTTAAGTAGACTGTGATTTTGCTGTGGTCTGATAGGGGTGTCAGTGGGCTGACTGTGAACGCTCTGAGAGATTCTGGGTTGAGGTCAGTGATAAAGTAGTCTACAGTACTACTGCCAAGAGATGAGCTATAGGTGTACCTACCATAGGAGTCCCCTCGAAGCCTACCGTTGACTATGTACATACCCAGCGTGCGACAGAGCTGCAGGAGTTGTGACCCGTTTTTGTTGGTTATGTTGTCATAGTTGTGCCTAGGGGGGCATATGTGGGAGGGGATGCTGTCACCTCCAGGCAGATGTTTGTCCCCCTGTGTGCTGAGGGTGTCAGGTTCTTGTCCGGTTCTGGCATTTAGGTCGCCACAGACTAGTACATGTCCCTGGGCCTGGAAATGATTGATTTCGCCCTCCAGGATGGAGAAGCTGTCTTCATTAAAATATGGGGATTCTAGTGGGGGGATATAGGTAGCACACAGGAGGACATTTTTCTCTGTTAGGATCATTTCCTTTTGAATTTCTATCCAAATGTAGAATGTTCCTGTTTTGATTAATTTAACTAGTTGCTCCTACCCTCTACTTTTTTGAACATTTTGTTAAAAATCGCGCAACATTTCAGCGCCCTGCTACTCATGCCAGGAATATAGTACGTTCATATGGTTAGAATGTGTGTATAGGAAACCCTCGGACGTTTTTAAAACTGGTTAAATCACGACTGTGGCTATTACATAACGTGCGTTACATCGGAAAGCGCAGGAAAACCTGATCATAGAAAATGGAAATAAATATCCTTGCGCCACTTCCAGCATTTGTTAACAGTGAGCCGAATTAGATAAGACCGAGCATTCAACTCCCACAGCATCCCCATGCAGTCGAGTATCTTGTGAATTTAATCCTCTTTGATTCTTGGTTGAACCGAAAGAGGGGCACGACGTACCTCCGGTCTCCGCCCAGATCATTCCGGAAGAGCTCTCTCCTGAAATTTTTTCCAAGACGACAGCTAATGAATGTACATCGCCTACGGATGATTTTTATCGCTTATTAACGTTTACTAATACCTAAAGTAGCATTACAAACGTATTTCGAAGTGTTTTGTGAAAGTTTATCGTCTACTTTTGAATTTTAAAAATGACGTTACGTTGTGAAATCGCAGTTTTTTTCGTTTATCACACAGTCTACATATAACGATATCTTGGCTTTATATGGCCCGATTTAATCGAAATAAAGACCCAATAGTGTTTATGGGACATCTAGGAGTGCCAACAAAGAAGATGGTGAAAGGTAATGACTGTTTTCTATTTTATTGTGCGGTTTGTGTAACGCCGAAATGCTAATTATTTTGTTTACGTCCCCTGCTGTGCTTTTCTGTTGTAGTGTATTGGTGCATGCTATCAGATAATAGCTTCTCATGCTGTCGCCGAAAAGCATTTTAAAAATCTGACTTGTTGCCTGGATTCACAACGAGTGTAGCTTTAATTTGATACCCTGCATGTGTATTTTAATGAACTTTTGAGTTTTAACTAATACTATTAGCATTTAGCGTAGCGCATTTGCATTTCCAGAGCTCTAGTTGGGACGCAAGCGTCCCAGGTAGAGGTAAGAGGTTAATGGAGTGAGTTAGGTCTGCTCTATACCAAATTAGCATACCCCCTGAGTCCCTTCCCTGTTTCACACCTGGTAGTTTGGTGGATGGGACTACCAGCTCTCTGTAACCTAGAGGGCAACCAGTGGGTCTGTCTCCTCTATACCAGGTTTCTTGCAGGATGACAATGTCTGTGTTACCGATTTCTTTGGTGAAGTCCGGGTTTCTGCTCTTCAGGCCAAAGGCAGATGACCTCAGGCCTTGGATATTCCAGGATGATATAGTGAATGCTTTTTGTTTCATAGAGTGTCCAATGTTGTTGGTCGTGGTTTGGCCTCAGGCCAGTAAGTGTGAGCAGAGCCTGCTGAGCATCTGGTACATGCTATTGGCTTGGGCGAGTGTGAGAGTGGGGGTTGGGACTGTTTGCCCGCTCACTACCTGGGCGTATGTGTGGCTTCCATGTTGAGGCCCTCTTTGCGGGGGTGGGGTGCATGGGGTGGGCAGGAGTGGCATAGGTCTGATCTGAGGGGCCTAAATGGGGTGTGGGCATGGTTGACGTGGGGGGTGTTGATTGGTTGGGGTGGGGGTGTGGATGTGTCTGGGTGTGCGGTGGTTTGGATGTAATTCCTCTTGGCGTGGGTCCTCTATGTGTAGGTCCAGGGGGGGGTCCTGCAGGTCTGGGAGGGTGTCTCGCCGGTCTGGGTGGGGTGTCTATTGATCTGTTGCTCCTGTGTGAAGTGTTGGGGATACGTTTGAGAGCGATGTCCTTTAGAGTTCGGGCAAAGGTGGGCACTGCTGCCTTGTAGAGGTGGACCTGGTCATAGAGGCTGTTCAAGTCCAGGGTGGAGTGGTGGGCCAGGAAAACATTTGGTTTTGAGGCACAGTCACGGAAATACTTGCATTTACCCGCTGTATTGTGGCAGGGTGGAAGTCTTTTCGTGGTAGCAGGGTGGAGATAACCACTTGTGCGTTGGGAAAGTAGAAGAAGCCTTTTCAATCACTCCCTTCAGTGCTGTGGCCACTCTTTCTTGCTGTGCTCTCAGGTCGTTTGTGCCTGTGTGTATTATTATGTGGCTGGGTGACCCTAGTTTAGCCTCAGACAGAAGGTCTAGGGCACGCTGGGTGTTTGGACACCAGAGTTTAGACACACTGTGTTTGGGAAAAAGTTTTTTTTCTTCTATATATTTTCCATTTGAGTCCATAAGTAGTACAATCTGTGTCTTGTGTTTGTCCTCAGTGGGTGTGGGGAGGTTGTCAGAAGGGCTATCAGGCAGGCTGACAGGGGGTGCTCAGAGGGGTGAGAGCCGCTGGGCTTGGGGTTCTTCATTTGTCTGTTCTGCTGTGATGTCGACTCTATGGTCAGGGTCTGGTGTGGACTGTTCTGCTGTGGTGTCGAGACTTTTGTTGGGTGCTGAGGTGGGCTGTTCTGCTGGCTTCTCTGTGGGGTGGCCACCTCTCTAGTGGGTTGTTCTCTGTCGCACGCCGTCCCCTCAACCTCTCCTCCATCCCCCTCACCCTCTCCTCCATCCCCCTCAACCTCTCCTCCACCAGCAGTCTGACACTCTCCTCTAGTGCTCTGTTCTGCTCCTCTTTCTCCTGTTGTATTTGTCTCACCACTGTCCAAAGTGCAGATATGTCTCTGTCCACCTCCAGCTCTCCGGGTCTGGTTAAGGGGCTGTTGTTGTGCTGGACTGTTGTCTGGGTCTGTGCTGACTGAAGTGTAATCACCTGCTGTTCCAGCTCCACCTGCCTTATCTCCAGCTGGGTGAATTTGTCCTTCATTTCAATGAGGGAGTGGTAATCTGTGCTGGGATGTTGACTCTCTGCTGGGGTTGCTCGTCTGTGGGGTTACATAATGAAGAGGTCTGGTCTGACCCGCTCGGTGTGGGGGTATCTTTATCAAGGAGAGCTTCTCCTGCTGGGCTAATTCTTTGATTAGGTGAAAGTCCAGCTGAAACTGTTTGTGATTACCCTGTGCCATTACTGTTCCGGACTTATAGATATTTATATTACTTGACTCAGAGTCCTCGTTATCAAGTATTCTGAGTTTCCACCCCTCGTTAATCCCCGCTCTCGTAACAAGGGGTAGTGTGCTAATATAGCACTGTGCCATGCCAGGGGATGGTTTGTGTGGAAGATAAGGTTGCTGATGTTCCCATTTTTGTAATAGTCAGCAAAAAGTGTCTCTTGATTTTCCATAAGGAGCTTCATTTTGTAATCTTTTCTTGCCTTATTATTCTTTACATGCACAGGGTACTGTATTTTAATTACCTCTGAACAGCAGGAGGGAGCTTCTAAGGCCTCTCCATTTGGTTGGGGTAGACTGTGTGACTCTCCTGCCATTGTTGGGCTAATGGGCTTTGACACCTCTCACTTGACACGTCGGTGCTAGTTGAAGCTGTATCAAGCTTGGCAGAATTATGTTAGAATTCAGTCCTTATAAAGTAATGTTGTGTATTTCTTCTATCTCTCTATAGTGCTGTTTCTTGTATTATGGTCTCTTGTTTCTTTAGAGGTTTCACTTTGTTGTCCTTTTTCTTTTCCTTTTTCTTCTGTCCTTATTTTGTCTTCCTTTCTTCTGTTAACTAGATATTTTTTTGTTGTTACTCTTTGTAAGCTAGCTAGCTTCTTCCAGGAGAGTCCCTAGCAACTGCTTAGCAACAAGTAAACAATTCAGCTAGCAATTCAGCTAGCTAAGATAACTGTACAATTTTATGAAAAATAGTTACTTTTTCAAAAGCCTGTCTTTTTGGTTTGTTCCTTGTTTTGTCTTCTATTGAGTCTTGCAGTTTTCTCTTGATTTTTTCGATGTACTTCACTCTAAAAAAACATTTAAATCTCAATATATGCAGGAGCTCATTTTTCAGCAGCTGCTCAATTTGGAACTCCGGAACACTTCTCTCTCTCTCTGTCTCTCTCTCTCTCTCTCTGTCTCTCTCTCTCTCTCTCTATCTCCATGTCTCTCCATGTCTCTCTCTCTCTCTCTCTCCATGTCTCTCTCTCTCTTTCCATGTCTCTCTCTCTCTCTCCATGTCTCTCTCTCTCTCTCTGTCTCTCTCTCTCTCTCTCTCTCTCTCTCTCTCTCCATGTCTCTCTCTCTCTCTCTCTCCATGTCTCTCTCTCTCTCTCCATGTCTCTCTCTCTCTCTCTCCATGTCTCTCTCTCTCTCTCTCTCTCTCTCTCCATGTCTCTCTCTCTCTCTCTCTCTCTCTCCATGTCTCTCTCTCTCTCTCTCTCTCCATGTCTCTCTCTCTCTCCATCTCTCTCTCTCTCTCTCTCTCTCTCCATGTCTCTCTCTCTCTCTCTCTCTCCATATCTCTCTCTCTCTCTCCATGTCTCTCTCTCTCTCTCTGTCTCTCTCCATGTCTCTCTCTCTCTCTCTCTCTCTTTCTCTCTTTCTTTCTTTCCCCGTCTGTCTTTTGATTGCCTATTAGTTTCTGTCTCAACAAGTACAATGGAAGGGAACAAGACTGATTTTCCCATTTCAAGGGCAAGGATATCCAACCTTACAATTGTGTCCATGGACAAAAAGTATTGTTTCATAACCATCTGAAATATACAGTATTGATTATTTTTCTCTCTCTTCTCTTCTCTCCTTCCATTCGTCAAGTCTCATAAAAGAGCTTGTCTACAAAGTGGTCTTGTGCTCTGTCTAGCCGCCCATTGCCAGACAGGGAGTATGTACCAAATCGCACCCAATTCTCTATATAGTGCACTACTTTAAACCAGAGCCCTATGGACCTTGAATAAATCGCTTTAAAAAGCAAAAGGGCCATTTGGGATACACCCAGAGTCTGGAACAGCAAGAACCAACCACTTATGTGAAAACAAGACCTCTCAGGCCAACAAGTATGAACATAGATGAATAGATTCTCTCCATACTGTCTGGTTACTTACCATCGTTGTTTTGTTACTTACCATCGTTGTTTTGATGCCGATGTCACTCTGCTATGTGTTAACCCTAAAAGCGCCAACAGGGGTCTAAAAGTCATAACTTCAAAACCCTTTTGTTGATCCTTCTGAAATATTAGGACAATTTACAATAATTTCTGTGTTAATATGAAGGAATAAAAAATTATCTCTCTTTTTGTATACTAAAGCAGAAAATGTTGACTCTATAGTGCACTCTGTGATAAAAGCAACACATTTGGCACAGAGGAAGATCTATTGTGACCTTGGGACTATACGTTTCTATCTATGCAATGCATAGTTCTGAGATATTGAACATCAACGTTTTCACATCCCAGATCTCAGAAGTATTTTATATTTTATATTTTTTTCTAAACCAGGTCCTCAACTAAAAAAAATAAGGACCTCAAACTTTTAAACGGTGGTGTACGTGAGTGCCACGGGTCAGTAGTCAGTTAGGCAGGTTACCGTAGAGTTCTTGGGCACAGGGACTACGGTGGTCTGCTTGAAGCAGACAGGGAGAGGTTGAAAATGTCAGTGAAGACATTTGCCAGTTGGTTAGTGCCTCAAATTCACAGATAAGATAGACAGGATAATTACACCAGATATAACAGACTGACCCCTCCGGCACATAGATACTGGAGGCTGATAATGGGGGTGAGTTGGAGGACACTGTGGCCCTGTCCGACAATACCCCCGGAGAGGGCCAACCAGGCAGGATATAACCCCACCCACTCTGCAAAAGCACTGCCCCCCCCCCCCCCGCCACCACTAGAGGGACATCAACAGACCTCCAACTTACTACCCTGAGACAAGGCTGAGTATAGCCCACGAAGATATACTCTACCAAACATACCCGAGCATATCTCTGGAATGTACATCAAATACGCTGTAACTATTAGAGTCAAGATTGTGAAGAATTAAATTTATAAAGAGATACAAAAATATAACTGTTGGACATGCTCACACCTTTATCAACAACATTTTCTAATTCAACCAACAGCATTTGAACTGAACTGGGATTTTTCCCCTCAAGATTTTCCTGACTAGAGCTTTGAATAGCAGATGGGCAAATGGTTTGGCTTTGCTTTGAATGCTAGGCTGCCAGTGCTAATGACCATGCTAATGACAATGTCCTGCTGTCTGTTGAGGAGACTGCTGAGCCTTCTGTGACCTCTACACTACCCTGCTCTACACTACCGTATTCTACACTACCCTGCTCAACACTACCCTGCTCTACACTACCCTGCTCTACACTACCCTGCTCTACACTACCCTGCTCTACACTACCGTATTCTACACTACCGTGCTCTACACTACCCTGCTCTACTCTACCCTGCTCTACACTACCCTGCTCTACATTACCCTGCTCTACACTACCCTGCTCTACACTACCCTGCTCTACACTACCCTGCTCTACTCTACCCTGCTCTACACTACCCTGCTCTACACTACCGTATTCTACACTACCCTGCTCTACACTACCGTGCTCTACACTACCCTGCTCTACACTACCCTGCTCTACACTACCGTATTCTACACTACCCTGCTCTACACTACCCTGCTCTACACTACCGTATTCTACACTACCCTGCTCTACACTACCCTGCTCTACACTACCGTGTTCTACACTACCCTGCTCTACACTACCCTGCTCTACACTACCGTATTCTACACTACCCTGCTCTACACTACCCTGCTCTACACTACCGTATTCTACACTACCCTGCTCTACACTACCCTGCTCTACACCACCGTATTCTACACTACCCTGCTCTACACTACCCTGCTCTACACTACCCTGCTCTACACCAGCCTGCTCTACACTACCGTATTCTACACTACCCTGCTCTATACTACCCTGCTCTACACTACCCTGCTCTACACTACCCTGCTCTACACTACCCTGCTCTACACTACCGTATTCTACACTACCCTGCTCTACACTACCGTATTCTACACTACCCTGCTCTACACTACCCTGCTCTACACTACCCTGCTCTACACTACCGTATTCTACACTACCCTGCTCTACACTACCCTGCTCTACACTACCGTATTCTACACTACCCTGCTCTACACTACCCTGCTCTACACTTCCGTATTCTACACTACCCTGCTCTACACTACCGTATTCTACACTACCCTGCTCTACACTACCCTGCTCTACACTACCGTATTCTACACTACCCTGCTCTACACTACCGTGCTCTACACTACCCTGCTCTACACTACCCTGCTCTACACTACCCTGCTCTACACTACCGTATTCTACACTACCCTGCTCTACACTACCCTGCTCTACACTACCCTGCTCTACACTACCGTATTCTACACTATCCTGCTCTACACTACCCTGCTCTACACTACCGTATTCTACACTACCCTGCTCTACACTACCCTGCTCTACACTACCGTATTCTACACTACCCTGCTCTACACTACCCTGCTCTACACTACCGTATTCTACACTACCCTGCTCTACACTACCCTGCTCTACACTACCGTATTCCACACTACCCTGCTCTACACTACCTTGCTCTACACTACCGTATTCTACACTACCCTGCTCTACACTACCCTGCTCTACACTACCCTGCTCTACACTACCCTGCTCTACACTACCGTATTCTACACTACCCTGCTCTACACTACCCTGCTCTACACTACCGTATTCTACACTACCCTGCTCTACACTACCCTGCTCTACACTACCCTGCTCTACACTACCCTGCGCTACACTACCGTGCTCTACACTACCGTATTCTACACTACCCTGCTCTACACTACCCTGCTCTACACTACCCTGCTCTACACTACCCTGCTCTACACCAGCCTGCTCTACACTACCGTATTCTACACTACCCTGCTCTATACTACCCTGCTCTACACTACCCTGCTCTACACTACCCTGCCTCACACTACCCTGCTCTACACTACCGTATTCTACACTACCCTGCTCTACACTACCGTATTCTACACTACCCTGCTCTACACTACCCTGCTCTACACTACCCTGCTCTACACTACCGTATTCTACACTACCCTGCTCTACACTACCCTGCTCTACACTACCGTATTCTACACTACCCTGCTCTACACTACCCTGCTCTACACTTCCGTATTCTACACTACCCTGCTCTACACTACCGTATTCTACAATACCCTGCTCTACACTACCCTGCTCTACACTACCCTGCTCTACACTACCGTATTCTACACTACCCTGCTCTACACTACCGTGCTCTACACTACCCTGCTCTACACTATCCTGCTCTACACTACCCTGCTCTACACTACCGTATTCTACACTATCCTGCTCTACACTACCCTGCTCTACACTACCGTATTCTACACTACCCTGCTCTACACTACCCTGCTCTACACTACCGTATTCTACACTACCCTGCTCTACACTACCCTGCTCTACACTACCGTATTCTACACTACCCTGCTCTACACTACCCTGCTCTACACTACCGTATTCCACACTACCCTGCTCTACACTACCTTGCTCTACACTACCGTATTCTACACTACCCTGCTCTACACTACCCTGCTCTACACTACCCTGCTCTACACTACCGTATTCTACACTACCCTGCTCTACACTACCCTGCTCTACACTACCCTGCTCTACACTACCCTGCTCTACACTACCGTATTCTACACTACCCTGCTCTACACTACCCTGCTCTACACTACCCTGCTCTACACTACCGTGCTCTACACTACCGTATTCTACACTACCCTGCTCTACACTACCCCTGCTCTACACTACCGTGCTCTACACTACCGTATTCTACACTACCCTGCTCTACACACTACCCTGCTCTACACTACCCTGCTCTACACTACCGTGCTCTACACAACCGTATTCTACACTACCCTGCTCTACACTACCCTGCTCTACACTCACCGTGCTCTACACTACCCTGCTCTACACTACCCTGCTCTACACTACCGTATTCTACACTACCCTGCTCTACACTACCCTGCTCTACACTACCCTGCTCTACACTACCCTGCTCTACACTACCGTGCTCTACACTCACCGTATTCTACACTACCCTGCTCTACACTACCCTGCTCTACACTACCGTGCTCTACACACTGCGTATTCTACACTACCATGCTCTACACTACGCTGCTCTACACTACCCTGCTCTACACTACCCTGCTCTACACTACCGTATTCTACACTACCCTGCTCTACACTACCCTGTTCTACACTACCCTGCTCTACACTACCCTGCTCTACACTACCGTGCTCTACACTACCCTGCTCTACACTACCCTGCTCTACACTACCGTGCTCTACACTACCGTATTCTACACTACCCTGCTCTACACTACCCTGCTCTACACTACCGTGCTCTACACTACCGTATTCTACACTACCCTGCTCTACACTACCCTGCTCTACAGTACCGTATTCTACACTACCCTGCTCTACACTACCCTGCTCTACACTACCGTATTCTACACTACCCTGCTCTACACTACCCTGCTCTACACTACCGTATTCCACACTACCCTGCTCTACACTACCTTGCTCTACACTACCGTATTCTACACTACCCTGCTCTACACTACCCTGCTCTACACTACCCTGCTCTACACTACCCTGCTCTACACTACCGTATTCTACACTACCCTGCTCTACACTACCCTGCTCTACACTACCCTGCTCTACACTACCCTGCTCTACACTACCGTATTCTACACTACCCTGCCTCTACACTACCCTGCTCTACACTACCGTATTCTACACTACCCTGCTCTACACTACCCTGCTCTACACTACCGTATTCCACACTACCCTGCTCTACACTACCTTGCTCTACACTACCGTATTCTACACTACCCTGCTCTACACTACCCTGCTCTACACCACCCTGCTCTACACTACCCTGCTCTACACTACCGTATTCTACACTACCCTGCTCTACACTACCCTGCTCTACACTACCCTGCTCTACACTACCGTATTCTACACTACCCTGCCTCTACACTACCCTGCTCTACACTACCCTGCTCTACACTACCCTGCTCTACACTACCGTGCTCTACACTACCGTATTCTACACTACCCTGCTCTACACTACCCTGCTCTACACTACCCTGCTCTACACTACCGTGCTCTACACTACCGTATTCTACACTACCCTGCTCTACACTACCCTGCTCTACACTACCGTGCTCTACACTACCGTATTCTACACTACCCTGCTCTACACTACCCTGCTCTACACTACCCTGCTCTACACTACCGTGCTCTACACAACCGTATTCTACACTACCCTGCTCTACACTACCCTGCTCTACACTACCGTGCTCTACACTACCCTGCTCTACACTACCCTGCTCTACACTACCGTATTCTACACTACCCTGCTCTACACTACCCTGCTCTACACTACCCTGCTCTACACTACCCTGCTCTACACTACCCTGCTCTACACTACCGTATTCTACACTACCCTGCTCTACACTACCGTGCTCTACACTACCCTGCTCTACACTACCGTGCTCTACACTACCGTATTCTACACTACCCTGCTCTACACTACCCTGCTCTACACTACCGTGCTCTACACTACCGTATTCTACACTACCCTGCTCTACACTACGCTGCTCTACACTACCCTGCTCTACACTACCCTGCTCTACACTACCGTATTCTACACTACCCTGCTCTACACTACCGTGCTCTACACTACCCTGCTCTACACTACCGTGCTCTACACTCACCGTATTCTACACTACCCTGCTCTACACTACCCTGCTCACTACCGTGCTCTACACTACCGTATTCTACACTACCCTGCTCTACACTACCCTGCTCTACAGTACCGTATTCTACACTACCCTGCTCTACACTACCCTGCTCTACACTACCGTATTCTACACTACCCTGCTCTACACTACCCTGCTCTACACTACCGTATTCCACACTACCCTGCTCTACACTACCTTGCTCTACACTCACCGTATTCTACACTACCCTGCTCTACACTACCCTGCTCTACACTACCCTGCTCTACACTACCCTGCTCTACACTACCGTATTCTACACTACCCTGCTCTACACTACCCTGCTCTACACTACCCTGCTCTACACTACCCTGCTCTACACTACCGTATTCTACACTACCCTGCTCTACACTACCCTGCTCTACACTACCGTATTCTACACTACCCTGCTCTACACTACCCTGCTCTACACTACCGTATTCCACACTACCCTGCTCTACACTACCTTGCTCTACACTACCGTATTCTACACTACCCTGCTCTACACTACCCTGCTCTACACTACCCTGCTCTACACTACCCTGCTCTACACTACCGTATTCTACACTACCCTGCTCTACACTACCCTGCTCTACACTACCCTGCTCTACACTACCGTATTCTACACTACCCTGCTCTACACTACCCTGCTCTACACTACCCTGCTCTACACTACCCTGCTCTACACTACCGTGCTCTACACTACCGTATTCTACACTACCCTGCTCTACACTACCCTGCTCTACACTACCCTGCTCTACACTACCGTGCTCTACACTACCGTATTCTACACTACCCTGCTCTACACTACCCTGCTCTACACTACCGTGCTCTACACTACCGTATTCTACACTACCCTGCTCTACACTACCCTGCTCTACACTACCCTGCTCTACACTACCGTGCTCTACACTACCGTATTCTACACTACCCTGCTCTACACTACCCTGCTCTACACTACCGTGCTCTACACTACCCTGCTCTACACTACCCTGCTCTACACTACCGTATTCTACACTACCCTGCTCTACACTACCCTGCTCTACACTACCCTGCTCTACACTACCCTGCTCTACACTACCCTGCTCTACACTACCGTATTCTACACTACCCTGCTCTACACTACCCTGCTCTACACTACCCTGCTCTACACTACCGTGCTCTACACTACCGTATTCTACACTACCCTGCTCTACACTACCCTGCTCTACACTACCGTGCTCTACACTACCGTATTCTACACTACCCTGCTCTACACTACGCTGCTCTACACTACCCTGCTCTACACTACCCTGCTCTACACTACCGTATTCTACACTACCCTGCTCTACACTACCCTGCTCTACACTACCCTGCTCTACACTACCCTGCTCTACACTACCGTGCTCTACACTACCCTGCTCTACACTACCGTGCTCTACACTACCGTATTCTACACTACCCTGCTCTACACTACCCTGCTCTACACTACCGTGCTCTACACTACCGTATTTCACACTACCCTGCTCTACACTACCCTGCTCTACAGTACCGTATTCTACACTACCCTGCTCTACACTACCCTGCTCTACACTACCGTATTCTACACTACCCTGCTCTACACTACCCTGCTCTACACTACCGTATTCCACACTACCCTGCTCTACACTACCTTGCTCTACACTACCGTATTCTACACTACCCTGCTCTACACTACCCTGCTCTACACTACCCTGCTCTACACTACCGTATTCTACACTACCCTGCTCTACACTACCCTGCTCTACACTACCCTGCTCTACACTACCCTGCTCTACACTCACCGTATTCTACACTACCCTGCTCTACACTACCCTGCTCTACACTACCCTGCTCTACACTACCCTGCTCTACACTACCGTATTCTACACTACCCTGCTCTACACTACCCTGCTCTACACTACCCTGCTCTACACTACCGTGCTCTACACTACCGTATTCTACACTACCCTGCTCTACACTACCCTGCTCTACACTACCGTGCTCTACACTACCGTATTCTACACTACCCTGCTCTACACTACCCTGCTCTACACTACCCTGCTCTACACTACCGTGCTCTACACTACCGTATTCTACACTACCCTGCTCTACACTACCCTGCTCTACACTACCGTGCTCTACACTACCCTGCTCTACACTACCCTGCTCTACACTACCGTATTCTACACTACCCTGCTCTACACTACCCTGCTCTACACTACCCTGCTCTACACTACCCTGCTCTACACTACCGTATTCTACACTACCCTGCTCTACACTACCCTGCTCTACACTACCCTGCTCTACACTACCGTGCTCTACACTACCGTATTCTACACTACCCTGCTCTACACTACCCTGCTCTACACTACCGTGCTCTACACTACCGTATTCTACACTACCCTGCTCTACACTACGCTGCTCTACACTACCCTGCTCTACACTACCCTGCTCTACACTACCGTATTCTACACTACCCTGCTCTACACTACCGTGCTCTACACTACCGTATTCTACACTACCCTGCTCTACACTACCGTGCTCTACACTACCCTGCTCTGCACTACCCTGCTCTACACTACCGTGCTCTACACTACCGTATTCTACACTACCCTGCTCTACACTACCCTGCTCTACACTACCGTGCTCTACACTACCGTATTCTACACTACCCTGCTCTACACTACCCTGCTCTACAGTACCGTATTCTACACTACCCTGCTCTACACTACCCTGCTCTACACTACCGTATTCTACACTACCGTATTCTACACTACCCTGCTCTACACTACCCTGCTCTACACTACCGTGCTCTACACTACCGTATTCTAAACTACCCTGCTCTACTCTACCCTGCTCTACACTACCCTGCTCTACACTACCCTGCTCTACACTACCGTATTCTACCCTACCCTGCTCTACACTACCCTGCACTACACTACCCTGCTCTACACTACCCTGCTCTACACTACCGTATTCTACACTACCCTGCTCTACACTACCCTGCTCTACACTACCCTGCTCTACACTACCCTGCTCTACACTACCGTATTCTACACTACCCTGCTCTACACTACCCTGCTCTACACTACCGTATTCTACACTACCGTGCTCTACACTACCGTATTCTACACTACCCTGCTCTACACTACCCTGCTCTACACTACCGTGCTCTACACTACCCTGCTCTACACTAGCCTGCTCTACACTACCGTGCTCGGAGTGAATTCTTGCATGTTTTCTTGAGTACTTTATTGCGAGGACAAGAGTGTGGAGAACTCATAAAACGTGACATTAGAGAAGCCCTCCCCCTACTGTATTACCTCACGCTGCATCTCCCCCTACTGTATTACCTCACGCTGCACCTCCCCCTACTGTATTACCTCACGCTGCACCTCCCCTACTGTATTACCTCACGCTGCTCCTCCCCCTACTGTATTACCTCACGCTGCACCTCCCCCTACTGTATTACCTCACGCTGCACCTCCCCCTACTGTATTACCTCACACTGCACCTCCCCCTACTGTATTACCTCACACTGCACCTCCCCCTACTGTATTACCTCACACTGCACCTCCTCTACTGTATTACCTCACGCTGCACCTCCCCTACTGTATTACCTCACGCTGCACCTCCCCCTACTGTATTACCTCACACTGCACCTCCTCTACTGTATTACCTCACGCTGCACCTCCCCTACTGTATTACCTCACACTGCATCTCCCCTACTGTATTACCTCACACTGCATCTCCCCTACTGTATTACCTCACACTGCATCTCCCCCTACTGTATTACCTCACGCTGCACCTCCCCCTACTGTATTACCTCACGCTGCACCTCCCCTACTGTATTACCTCACGCTGCATCTCCCCCTACTGTATTACCTCACGCTGCTCCTCCCCCTACTGTATTACCTCACACTGCACCTCCCCCTACTGTATTACCTCACACTGCATCTCCCCCTACTGTATTACCTCACACTGCATCTCCCCCTACTGTATTACCTCACACTGCATCTCCCCCTACTGTATTACCTCACACTGCATCTCCCCCTACTGTATTACCTCACACTGCATCTCCCCATTCACTGACCCTTCTTCCAGCCAGGACAATGACAACAATAGAGATGAAATAGGATGAATACAAAACAATTTACTTCATAATTATCAGCTGTATGTGAATCATAATAATCTAGCTAGCCAGGATAAATAAACAGGCAAAAAATTGTCTAAAACTAATGTTTCGCAAGGTATATGTCAATTATTTGTGAGTAACTAGCTAGCTATCTAGCAAGTATTTGTGGCTATCTGGCTGGCTAACAGTATTAGGTAGCCAGTTGGCTCTAATGACTTACTGTGGACCTGCGATCTATACCTGCCACAGTGGGTATTATAGGCAGCTAAACATGCCAGAATTTACACAGCGTGCATTTATTAACATATCAAGGTAAAATATTGTAGTCAGGCATCTAATGAGATGTCAATGGGCAACATTTAAATCAGCTCAAATAATGGCACTATTGATTTCAAGAAAAAATGATTTTTTTAAAAAATTGGTTATGGTTATGTAAAATTTGTGTGCATACTTTTTCGTTGAAGCTTGCGTGGATTACACGTTGGAGAAGGACCCTCCGTTCACCGTTTTTGCATACTATGATTAGCACTCGTACCGCGACTCTCCCGTTCTCCAGTTTGCGTGGCCAGACCACGGTAGTATGCTCAGTTGTTTCAAATGAGATATCTTCCAGGAGGGAAGGTTACGAGAGGAATAATAACTATTGGTTTTAACAAAAAAAAAAAAAAAGATTTTCAGTAGACTTTTAAAATAACATCCTTGACCTGAACTCGATCCATCCAAGTCATCCAGACCAACAGAAGTGTTCAGCAGTAGGGTTTAGGGTTCAAGTTCAGATAACACTTAAAGTGAATCCGAAATATCACTATATTTCCAATAGGTCAAAAGAAGAACACTATAATAGGGTGACATTTTGGATGCACCCTAAAACTTGACCTTCTTTTGACAAGTATTTTGACAAAGTTTCCATGCCACTTGTCTTTCACCTCTCCCTGACCCTGTCGCCACAGAAAGGTCCAGCCACTCACATCAGCCGTAGGAACCACTGTTATCCAAACAGACAGCTCCTCTGTCACCATTATGTAAATTACTTGTGTTCCCTCTGAAATACTGCGACTCCTCCATCTGTTCGTCCAGAGAGAGTGGGTGGGGGTGTGGGGGAGAGGGAGCGAGGGGGAGAGAGAGCGAGGGGGAGAGAGCAATGGGGAGAGAGAGAGAGAGAGAGAGGGGAGAGGGAGAGACAGGGGGGAGAGGGAGAGAGCGAGATGGGGAGAGAGAGAGAGAGGGGAGAGAGAGAGAGAGAGAGAGAGAGAGAGAGAGAGAGAGAGAGAGAGACAGAGAGAGAGAGAGAGAGACAGAGACAGAGAGAGAGAGAGAGAGAGCAGTTTGCTGCAGACCACCTCTAAAAGCAGGGTAGGTTAGTAGGGTATGTTAGTAGGGTATGGGGTATGGTAGTAGGGTGCATTAGTAGGGTGCGTTAGTAGGGTATGGGGTATGGTAGTAGGGTGCGTTAGTAGGGTATGTTAGCAGGGTGTGTTAGCAGGGTGTGTTAGCAGGGCGTGTTAGCAGGGTGTGTTAGCAGGGTGTGTTAGAAGGGTATGGGGTATGTTAGCAGGGAATGGGGTATGTTAGCAGGGTGTGTTAGTAGGGAATGGGGTATGTTAGTAGGGTATGTTAGCAGGGTGTGTTAGCAGGGTGTGTTAGAAGGGTATGTTAGTAGGGAATGGGGTATGTTAGCCGGGTGTGTTAGTAGGGAATGGGGTATGTTAGTAGGGTATGTTAGCAGGGTGTGTTAGAAGGGTATGTTAGTAGGGAATGGGGTATGTTAGCCGGGTGTGTTAGTAGGGTATGGGGTATGTTAGCAGGGTGTGTTAGTAGGGTATGTTAGTAGGGTGTGTTAGCAGGGTGTGTTAGTAGGGTGTGGGGTATGGTAGTAGGGTATGGGGTATGTTATTAGGGTATGTTAGTAGGGTGTGTTAGCCGGATATGTTAGCAGGGTGTGTTAGCAGGGTGTGCGGTATGTTAGCAGGGTATGTTAGTAGGGTATGGGGTATGTTAGTAGGGTGTGTTAGTAGGGTGTGGGGTATGGTAGTATGGTGTGTTAGGGTATGGGGTATGTTAGTAGGGTGTGATAGTAGGGTATGTTAGTAGGGTGTGTTAGTAGGGTGTGTTAGTAGGGTATGTGGTATGGTAGTAGGGTGTGTTAGTAGGGTATGTTAGTAGGGTGTGTCAGTAGGGTATGTTAATAGGGTGTGTCAGTAGGGTATGTTAGTAGGGTGTGTTAGTAGGGTATGTGGTATGGTAGTAGGGTGTGTTAGTAGGGTATGGGGTACGGTGTGTTAGTAGGGTGTGGGGTATGTTAGTAGGGTGTGTTAGTAGGGTATGGGGTACTGTAACGGCTTTCTTCCGTCGAAGGAGAGTCGGACCAAAATGCAGCGTGGTTAGTTCGATACATCTTTAATGAAAGAATAAACACGAACAATACAAAAACAACAAATGGAATGTGAAAACCTATACAGCCTATATGGTGACAAAAAAAACACAGAGACAGGAACAATCACCCACGAAAACACTCAAAGAATATGGCTGCCTAAATATGGTTCCCAATCAGAGACAACGATAATCACCTGCCTCTGATTAAGAACCGCCCCAAGGCAACCATAGACTTTCCTAGACAACCCCACTCAGCCACAATCCCAATACCTACTAAAACCCCAATACAACAACACACCACAAAATAAACCCATGTCACACCCTGGCCTGACCAAATAAATAAAGAAAACACAAAATACTAAGACCAAGGCGTGACAGGTACGGTATGTTAGTAGGGTATGGTAGTAGGGTATGGGGTATAGTAGTAGGTACCAGGCACACCGGTTTGTGTCAAGAACTGCAACGCTGCTGGGTTTTCCAAGCTCATCATTTTCCCATCTGTATCAAGAATGGAACACCACACAAAGCACAACTTGATACACCTTGTGGGAAGCACTGGAGTCAACATAGACCAGCATCCCTGTGGAACTCTTTGCACACCTTGTAGTGTCCATGCCCTGATGACTTTAGATTGTTCTTAGTGCAAAAGGTGTAAGTCCAGACCCTTTACAGTGATGACAGTAATAATATGTCCTATACCCAGGTCTGTACAGATGAACTCTAGGCCTTGTTCTGTACTGTTGACAGCAGACCCATGTTCATTGTACTGTGTAACCCACCTCTGCCAGCTCCACTCCACTCCTGGCCCAGAGGCTGTCTAATAGAGATTAATGTCTCCTGACTCCTGGCTCTGCTCTGTGCTGTGCAGGGACTGACCGGCCACTCCTTGAGCGTGAAATGCACTTCGCCTTGCCTGGCTGGCTGGCTGGCTGGGGTGTGTGTGTGTGTTTATATATATATATATATATATATGTGTGTGTGTGTGTGTGTGTGTGTGTGTGTATCTTATGCGTGCATGTGAGAAGAGTGCTAGAGAGATACAGAGAGGGGGGGAGAGAGAGAGAGAGAGAGAGAGAGAGAGAGAGAGAGACAGAAAGAGAGAAAGATAAATAGAAAGAGAGAGAGAGAGACAGAGAGAGACAGAGAGACAGAAAGAGAAAGACAGAGAGACAGAAAGAGAAAGACAGAGAGAGAAAGAGAGAGAAAGACAGAGAGAGAGAAAGAGAAAGAGAAAGAGAGAGATGAAATATTGTTTCTGTGTTAAACATCACTCTTTGCCAGCTCTGTCAGCCCCGCATAGAGGTCTAAATTCAGAGGGCACTCTTTGAGCTGAACTTCCAGGAAGTTGCTCACTCTCTCCCTCATTCTACCCTCATTCACTCACTCTCTCCCTCATTCTACCCTCATTCACTCCCTCTCTCCCTCATTCTACCCTCGTTCACTCCCTCTCTCCCTCATTCTACACTCGTTCACTCCCTCTCTCCCTCATTCTACCCTCATTCACTCACTCTCTCCCTCATTCTACCCTCATTCACTCACTCTCTCCCTCCTTCTACCCTCGTTCACTCACTCTCTCCCTCCTTCTATGCTAGTTCACTCCCTCCTTCTACACTCGTTCATTCCCTCTTTCTGTCCCTCGATCACACCCCCTGAACGCATCTCATATCCATATTTGCCCCATGTGGCGGGATTGGGGTCAGTTGTGTTTCTAATTCCACTGTCAAATGAAGCGGTGTTCTTATCACATTCAGTAAATGACAACCTAGTCCCTATGAAGTGCACTGCATTTGACCAGAGCTCAAAGGGTTTCTGGTCAAAAGTAGTGCACTTCATAGGAAGTCTGCATCTGTTACAACACTGTCTATTACTGATTGTGCTGAGAGAAACTCGTTCCAGAAACTCAACTGACCCCAATTCTTCCACATGGTTAAAACATGGAAAAGAGATGTCAGAATAGATGTATAGAATAACATGGTGGTAGATGTATTGATTAACATGGTGGTAGATGTATAGAATAACATGGTGGTAGATGTATAGAATAACATGGTGGTAGATGTATTGAATAACATGGTGGTAGATGTATTGAATAACATGGTGGTAGATGTATTGAATAACATGGTGGTAGATGTATAGAATAACATGGTGGTAGATGTATTGAATAACATGGTGGTAGATGTATAGAATAACATGGTGGTAGATGTATAGAATAACATGGTGGTAGATGTATTGATTAACATGGTGGTAGATGTATTGAATAACATGGTGGTAGATGTATTGAATAACATGGTGGTAGATGTATTGAATAACATGGTGGTAGATGTATTGAATAACATGGTGGTAGATGTATTGAATAACATGGTGGTAGATGTATTGAATAACATGGTGGTAGATGTATTGAATAACATGGTGGTAGATGTATAGAATAACATGGTGGTAGATGTATAGAATAACATGGTGGTAGATGTATATAATAACATGGTGGTAGATGTATTGAATAACATGGTGGTAGATGTATTGATTAACATGGTGGTAGATGTATATAATAACATGGTGGTAGATGTATAGAATAACATGGTGGTAGATGTATTGAATAACATGGTGGTAGATGTATTGAATAACATGGTGGTAGATGTATTGAATAACATGGTGGTAGATGTATTGATTAACATGGTGGTAGATGTATTGAATAACATGGTGGTAGATGTATTGAATAACATGGTGGTAGATGTATTGAATAACATGGTGGTAGATGTATTGAATAACATGGTGGTAGATGTATTGAATAACATGGTGGTAGATGTATAGAATAACATGGTGGTAGATGTATAGAATAACATGGTGGTAGATGTATATAATAACATGGTGGTAGATGTATTGAATAACATGGTGGTAGATGTATTGATTAACATGGTGGTAGATGTATATAATAACATGGTGGTAGATGTATTGATTAACATGGTGGTAGATGTATTGAATAACATGGTGGTAGATGTATTGAATAACATGGTGGTAGATGTATTGAATAACATGGTGGTAGATGTATTGAATAACATGGTGGTAGATGTATTGATTAACATGGTGGTAGATGTATATAATAACATGGTGGTAGATGTATAGAATAACATGGTGGTAGATGTATTGAATAACATGGTGGTAGATGTATTGAATAACATGGTGGTAGATGTATTGAATAACATGGTGGTAGATGTATTGATTAACATGGTGGTAGATGTATTGAATAACATGGTGGTAGATGTATTGAATAACATGGTGGTAGATGTATTGAATAACATGGTGGTAGATGTATTGAATAACATGGTGGTAGATGTATAGAATAACATGGTGGTAGATGTATAGAATAACATGGTGGTAGATGTATATAATAACATGGTGGTAGATGTATTGAATAACATGGTGGTAGATGTATTGATTAACATGGTGGTAGATGTATATAATAACATGGTGGTAGATGTATTGATTAACATGGTGGTAGATGTATTGAATAACATGGTGGTAGATGTATTGAATAACATGGTGGTAGATGTATATAATAACATGGTGGTAGATGTATTGAATAACATGGTGGTAGATGTATAGAATAACATGGTGGTAGATGTATTGAATAACATGGTGGTAGATGTATAGAATAACATGGTGGTAGATGTATAGAATAACATGGTGGTAGATGTATATAATAACATGGTGGTAGATGTATAGAATAACATGGTGGTAGATGTATATAATAACATGGTGGTAGATGTATTGAATAACATGGTGGTAGATGTATTGATTAACATGGTGGTAGATGTATATAATAACATGGTGGTAGATGTATAGAATAACATGGTGGTAGATGTATTGAATAACATGGTGGTAGATGTATTGAATAACATGGTGGTAGATGTATTGAATAACATGGTGGTAGATGTATTGAATAACATGGTGGTGGATGTATAGAATAACATGGTGGTAGATGTATAGAATAACATGGTGGTAGATGTATTGATTTACATGGTGGTAGATGTATTGAATAACATGGTGGTAGATGTATTGAATAACATGGTGGTAGATGTATTGAATAACATGGTGGTAGATGTATTGAATAACATGGTGGTAGATGTATAGAATAACATGGTGGTAGATGTATTGAATAACATGGTGGTAGATGTATTGAATAACATGGTGGTAGATGTATATAATAACATGGTGGTAGATGTATTGAATAACATGGTGGTAGATGTATAGAATAACATGGTGGTAGATGTATAGAATAACATGGTGGTAGATGTATTGAATAACATGGTGGTAGATGTATTGAATAACATGGTGGTAGATGTATTGAATAACATGGTGGTAGATGTATAGAATAACATGGTGGTAGATGTATAGAATAACATGGTGGTAGATGTATAGAATAACATGGTGGTAGATGTATAGAATAACATGGTGGTAGATGTATTGAATAACATGGTGGTAGATGTATTGAATAACATGGTGGTAGATGTATAGAATAACATGGTGGTAGATGTATAGAATAACATGGTGGTAGATGTATAGAATAACATGGTGGTAGATGTATAGAATAACATGGTGGTAGATGTATTGAATAACATGGTGGTAGATGTATAGAATAACATGGTGGTAGATGTATTGAAACATAACATGGTGGTAGATGTATTGATTAACATGGTGGTAGATGTATAGAATAACATGGTGGTAGATGTATAGAATAACATGGTGGTAGATGTATAGAATAACATGGTGGTAGATGTATAGAATAACATGGTGGTAGATGTATTGAATAACATGGTGGTAGATGTATTGAATAACATGGTGGTAGATGTATTGAATAACATGGTGGTAGATGTATTGATTAACATGGTGGTAGATGTATTGAATAACATGGTGGTAGATGTATTGAATAACATGGTGGTAGATGTATTGAATAACATGGTGGTAGGTGGTATGTATTGAATAACATGGTGGTAGATGTATTGAATAACATGGTGGTAGATGTATAGAATAACATGGTGGTAGATGTATATGAATAACATGGTGGTAGATGTATTGAATAACATGGTGGTAGATGTATTGAATAACATGGTGGTAGATGTATTGATAACATGGTAATAATAACATGGTGGTAGATGTATATAATAACATGGTGGTAGATGTATTGAATAACATGGTGGTAGATGTATTGAATAACATGGTGGTAGATGTATTGAATAACATGGTGGTAGATGTATTGAATAACATGGTGGTAGATGTATTGAATAACATGGTGGTAGATGTATTGAATAACATGGTGGTAGATGTAGATGTAGAATAACATGGTGGATGTAGATGGTGGTAGATGTGAATAACATGGTGGTAGATGTATTGAATAACATGGTGGTAGATGTATTGAATAACATGGTGGTAGATGTATTGAATAACATGGTGGTAGATGTATTGAATAACATGGTGGTAGATGTATAGAATAACATGGTGGTAGATGTATTGAATAACATGGTGGTAGATGTATTGAATAACATGGTGGTAGATGTATAGAATAACATGGTGGTAGATGTATAGAATAACATGGTGGTAGATGTATTGATTAACATGGTGGTAGATGTGGTATTGAATAACATGGTGGTAGATGTAGGTGGTAGATGTATTGAATAACATGGTGGTAGATGTATAGAATAACATGGTGGTAGATGTATTGAATAACATGGTGGTAGATGTATTGAATAACATGGTGGTAGATGTATTGAATAACATGGTGGTAGATGTATTGAATAACATGGTGGTAGATGTATTGAATAACATGGTGGTAGATGTATTGAATAACATGGTGGTAGATGTATTGGTGATGTAATAACATGGTGGTAGATGTATTGAATAACATGGTGGTAGATGTATATAATAACATGGTGGTAGATGTATTGAATAACATGGTAGATGTAGATGTATAGATGAATAACATGGTGGTAGATGTATTGAATAACATGGTGGTAGATGTATTGAATAACATGGTGGTAGATGTATTGAATAACATGGTGGTAGATGTATTGAATAACATGGTGGTAGATGTATTGAATAACATGGTGGTAGATGTATTGAATAACATGGTGGTAGATGTATTGAATAACATGGTGGTAGATGTATTGAATAACATGGTGGTAGATGTATTGAATAACATGGTGGTAGATGTATTGAATAACATGGTGGTAGATGTATTGAATAACATGGTGGTAGATGTATTGAATAACATGGTGGTAGATGTAAATAACATGGTGGTAGATGTATTGAATAACATGGTGGTAGATGTATTGAATAACATGGTGGTAGATGTATTGAATAACATGGTGGTAGATGTATTGAATAACATGTATAGAATAACATGGTGGTAGATGTATAGAATAACATGGTGGTAGATGTATTGATTAACATGGTGGTAGATGTATTGAATAACATGGTGGTAGATGTATAAATAACATGGTGGTAGATGTATAGAATAACATGGTGGTAGATGTATTGAATAACATGGTGGTAGATGTATTGAATAACATGGTGGTAGATGTATAGAATAACATGGTGGTAGATGTATTGATTAACATGGTGGTAGATGTATTGAATAACATGGTGGTAGATGTATAGAATAACATGGTGGTAGATGTATTGAATAACATGGTGGTAGATGTATTGAATAACATGGTGGTAGATGTATTGAATAACATGGTGGTAGATGTATTGAATAACATGGTGGTAGATGTATATAATAACATGGTGGTAGATGTATTGAATAACATGGTGGTAGATGTATATAATAACATGGTGGTAGATGTATTGAATAACATGGTGGTAGATGTATTGAATAACATGGTGGTAGATGTATAGAATAACATGGTGGTAGATGTATTGATTAACATGGTGGTAGATGTATTGAATAACATGGTGGTAGATGTATTAAATAACATGGTGGTAGATGTATTGAATAACATGGTGGTAGATGTATTGAATAACATGGTGGTAGATGTATTGAATAACATGGTGGTAGATGTATTGAATAACATGGTGGTAGATGTATTGAATAACATGGTGGTAGATGTATATAATAACATGGTGGTAGATGTATTGAATAACATGGTGGTAGATGTATAGAATAACATGGTGGTAGATGTATTGAATAACATGGTGGTAGATGTATAGAATAACATGGTGGTAGATGTATAGAATAACATGGTGGTAGATGTATATAATAACATGGTGGTAGATGTATAGAATAATAACATGGTGGTAGATGTATTGAATAACATGGTGGTAGATGTATTGATTAACATGGTGGTAGATGTATATAATAACATGGTGGTAGATGTATAGAATAACATGGTGGTAGATGTATTGAATAACATGGTGGTAGATGTATTGAATAACATGGTGGTAGATGTATTGAATAACATGGTGGTAGATGTATTGAATAACATGGTGGTGGATGTATAGAATAACATGGTGGTAGATGTATAGAATAACATGGTGGTAGATGTATTGATTAACATGGTGGTAGATGTATTGAATAACATGGTGGTAGATGTATTGAATAACATGGTGGTAGATGTATTGAATAACATGGTGGTAGATGTATTGAATAACATGGTGGTAGATGTATAGAATAACATGGTGGTAGATGTATTGAATAACATGGTGGTAGATGTATTGAATAACATGGTGGTAGATGTATATAATAACATGGTGGTAGATGTATTGAATAACATGGTGGTAGATGTATAGAATAACATGGTGGTAGATGTATAGAATAACATGGTGGTAGATGTATTGAATAACATGGTGGTAGATGTATTGAATAACATGGTGGTAGATGTATTGAATAACATGGTGGTAGATGTATAGAATAACATGGTGGTAGATGTATAGAATAACATGGTGGTAGATGTATAGAATAACATGGTGGTAGATGTATAGAATAACATGGTGGTAGATGTATTGAATAACATGGTGGTAGATGGTATGTGAATAACATGGTGGTAGATGTATAGAATAACATGGTGGTAGATGTATAGAATAACATGGTGGTAGATGTATAGAATAACATGGTGGTAGATGTATAGAATAACATGGTGGTAGATGTATTGAATAACATGGTGGTAGATGTATAGAATAACATGGTGGTAGATGTATTGAATAACATGGTGGTAGATGTATTGATTAACATGGTGGTAGATGTATAGAATAACATGGTGGTAGATGTATAGAATAACATGGTGGTATATATTAACATGACAGGTAGATTATAGTAATTTAAATATTTTTTGGGAGATCAAAATTCACATAGATATGTTCGTTCTAGATCTGTTATTCTCATTGAAAGCAAGTCTTAGGAACGGTAGATCTGTTTAATATGCATTACTTCTATGCTTCCCGTTTTTAAATTTCACTTTCGGTTTTGTACATCAGATTCAAACAGCTGAAAATACAATATGTGTGAGGGTTTTCTTCTGGTGAAAGAGAGGCGGACCAAAATGCAGCGTGGTGGTTATTCATGTTTTTTAATAAAGACAACTATACATGAACAGACTATACAAAACAAGAAAAGTGAAAACCTAAACAGTCCTATCTGGTGCAAACACAGAGACAGGAACAATCACCCACAAAACACACAGTGAAACCCAGGCTACCTAAGTATGATTCTCAATCAGAGACAACTAATGACACCTGCCTCTGATTGAGAATCATACTAGGCCGAAACATAGAAATACCCAAAACCTAGAAAAACAAACATAGACTGCCCACCCAACTCACGCCCTGACCATTCTAAATAATGACAAAACAAAGGAAATAAAGGTCAGAACGTGACAATATGTTTGGTTCTGGAAAATATATTTTACAGCGGTTTAGATGGTGCATTGATTCTCCACGCTGTACTTGATTTGCTTTGTCACATAAACATGCTCACTCGCCCCCTCCATAAACGCGCCCACTCGCCCCCTCCATAAACGCGCCCACTCGCCCCCTCCATAAACGCGCCCACTCGCCCCCTCCATAACGCGCCCACTCGCCCCCTCCATAATTCGTACACTGAATTTATTCTCCAATAACCATTTATATTGTGCCGAAGGAAATTAGTGTGGTTTCACTGCATGACTATGATAAAATCAGAGGTACAGCATCTCTGACCACAAAACAATATCTGATCATTAACCAAAAATAATTTCCCAAAATAATACAATAATGGGAAGAGATTTAATTATATTTTACTGTTTCATAAAGTGATAATGTTACCCATCTCTGAAGTGTTTTAAAAATTAAAAATAAAACTAGTCAAAGTGTCTAAATTGTTTTGATATATAAATAGAGACGTTTGTTCTGGAGATTGAAACCTTTTAAACTCCACAAAACCTCTCAGAAGCCGATGTTCAATCAGCTGTTTATGTCTGAAGCTGTAACAGCCTCACAGAGACCATTATCCGGCTATTGAGGATTCCTTTAACTCCACATGTTTGTGCTTTGAAAGCAAGCATTTTCAACTGTTTACTACGTCGTCATAAGGAATAGAAAGTATATTGCTCAACCAAGGAGCAGTAATTGAGGAACCACCGGCAAAATATGGAAATATTCATAAACTATTTTCAACCATGCATTGAGGACAATTTGAAGTGGTAAACATTTCCTTTTAATAAGAGATCCTTATTACAGTGTAATTACACATGTATTATAGTTAATTGTAACAACTCATAGTAACAACAAGATGTGCCTGGTAGTAAGTGCAGTTTGTAATTAAAGAAGAGTAACAACTAATGGTTATTAACATGCCTGTTACAAGTGGGAAGGTTTCCTCTAAATTCACCAACTTAAGTGTTTTACTTCTCAGCTGCATCCAATTCATTACCAACTGTGACAAAGGTAGGGATCCTATGTGGATGCACTTGGTGTCTGAGAGACTATAGCCTATGCTCAATAGTCTCTAACTAGTTAACCCTATTAAGGTCGATGTCCGTGCCCCAGCGGACAACTAATTAGCATCATAAAAAAACTCTCGGAAAGTTCTGTCAGTTGAAGCTAGAGATATCAGTTTTTTTTTGTTTTGCATTGGGTGCGTCTCAATCTGGAGGGTTTTTGCATTGGATGTGTCTCAATCTGGAGGGTTTTTGCATTGGATGTGTCTCAATCTGGTGGGCTTTTGCATTGGATGTGTCTCAATCTGGAGGGTATTTGCATTGGATGTGTCTCAATCTGGTGGGCTTTTGCATTGGATGTGTCTCAATCTGGTGGGCTTTTGCATTGGATGTGTCTCAATCTGGAGGGTATTTGCATTGGATGTGTCTCAATCTGGTGGGCTTTTGCATTGGATGTGTCTCAATCTGGTGGGCTTTTGCATTGGATGTGTCTCAATCTGGTGGGCTTTTGCATTGGATGTGTCTCAATCTGGAGGGTTTTTGCATTGGGTGTCTCTCAATCTGGAGGGTATTTGCATTGGGTGTGTCTCAATCCACCACATCTGCCTAAATCGCACTTTCTCATCTGCGGTGAAAGGTGTCAGAGCTACAGCGATGTTTGTCAGACCAGGAGAGATTCCATCTGCGGTGGAAGGTGTCAGAGCTACAGCGATGTTTGTCAGACCAGGAGAGATCTGCGGTGAAAGGTGTCAATAAAAAATACTAAAAAAAACAACAAATATGCTTCTTTACGTTCCGGTACTTTAGCTTTAGCCACTTCCAATAGCGGCTGTGCTTACGAGAAAGAAACATACGAAGACAGAGTTGTTGATTTCCATTGTTACTTGTAATGTTAAAAAGGGGAGGAAAAAGATAATTCCGTTTTTATAAAAAATCTAGGCTACTCACCGTTCTATAGGCTACAGATATTAGCTGCCATTAGAATAGGTATTTTCATGCTATATCCAATTAATCACATGATTAATCTAACAATTATTTTTTATTTTGTCAGTAATCTTTATATTTCGTAAGAAACGTAAGGTATTTTATTTAACATGTTGCAGTACAGTTTACTAAAGTAGAATCTGATCTATTGTTTGTATGTACTGTATTTTCGCTTGGTAATGAGTAGCAGGCCTAAGTAATTATATAGAACGAGCTGAATCCTGTGCAACACCTAGTAATTACATTGTACTTAAGTGCATATTGCATGTGCTATGGTGTGCTAGTGTATTTGTTCTCCAACCTGGATGGCGCTTCCAGAAACTTAAAAAATGAGGGCCAGGTTGTCTGGATGGGTAATGTATTGTATAAGTACACTTTAGTTGCAAGTTACTTAGTTGTAAATGAGAACTTGTTCTCAACTAGCTTGCCTGGTTAAATAAAAGTGAAATAAATAAATAAATAAATAAATAACAAAGTAAGTACCCCCACAAAATACAATTCATTTTAACTAGCTAAATCCTGTGTAACAAATAGTAATTACATTGTACATAGGCAAACATTACATGTACTAATGCTTTGAAATAGTGTCTTATTCCTCATCAGAGATGACACTCGTATTAAATATGTTTTTGCAAGATCAACCAAGTTAACCTAGATGGTACGCTTTATTATAGGGACAAGTGCTAGCATCAACGTTGGCTGGACACCGCACCTTCACAGTTAAGTAATTAGACTGTTGACACCTTAGGGAAGCCACAGAAACAGGAATCTGGTTGATATCCCTTTCAATGGGCAATAGGGATGCATAGAAAGACAGGGGTTTCAAAATAAGAGTCACTTCCTGATTGGATTTTTCTCAGGATTTCGCCTGCAATATCAGTTCTGTTATACTCACAGACAATATTTTTACAGTTTTGGAAACTTTAGATTGTTTTCTATCCTAAACTGTCAATTATATGCATATTCTAGCATCTGGTCCTGAGAAATAGGCAGTTTACTATGGGAACGTTATTTTTCCAAAAATAGAAATAGTGCCCCCTAGCTTCAAGAGGTTAGGGGTGACCAGGGATGTTCTCTGTTTAGTGGTTCCTCCAGATCAGAGGCAGTAGGGATGACCAGGGATGTTCTCTGTTTAGTGAGTCCTCCAGATCAGAGGCAGTAGGGAGGACCAGGGATGTTCTCTGTTTAGTGAGTCCTCCAGATCAGAGGCAGTAGGGATGACCAGGGATGTTCTCTGTTTAGTGAGTCCTCCAGATCAGATGCACTAGGGATGACCAGGGATGTTCTCTGTTTAGTGAGTCCTCCAGATCAGAGGCAGTAGGGATGACCAGGGATGTTCTCTTTAAGTGTGTAAATTGGACCATTTTCCTATCCTGCTAAGCATTGAAAATGTACCGAGTACTTTTGGGTGTCAGGGAAAATGTAAGGACTAGAAAATACAAAAAAAAATACATTATTATCTTTAGAAACGTAGTGAATTAAAGTAAGTTGTCAACAATATAAACAGTAAAGTAAAGTACAGATACCCAAAATAACTACTTAATTAACTTTCAAGTATTTTTACTTAAAACCTCTTGGGGTTAGGGGGCAGAATTTTCCCTTTTGGATAAATAGCCCAATTTCAACTGTGATTTAATGAAAGTTTGAATTTTATAGTATTTTATTTGAATCTGGCGCTTTGCATTTTCCATGGCACTTGGCCAGTTGAGACATTTGCGTCCCTCCTAATCCCAAACTACTTTACCCCACTGCGTTCTGATATGAACAGCACAGAACCTGGGGAACCAGAGAAACAAACACTCTGATATGCAGCATCCACTGGGTAAAAACTGGGTAAAAACTGGGTAAATCAATGTTGCTTCAACGTCATTTCAACAACAACAAAAATTAAATGTGAGTCAACGTCAACTAAATGTGAGTATGCTGAATCAACGTCAACTAAATGGTATGCTGAATCAACGTCAATTAAATGTGAGTATGCTGAATCAACGTCAATTAAATGTGAGTATGCTGAATCAACGTCAATTAAATGTGAGTATGCTGAATCAACGTCAATTAAATGTGAGTATGCTGAATCAACGTCAATTAAATGTGAGTATGCTGAATCAACATCAATTAAATGTGAGTATGCTGAATCAACGTCAACTAAATGGAATGCTGAATCAACGTCAACTAAATGTGAGTATGCTGAATCAACGTCAACTAATTGGTATGCTGAATCAACGTCAACTAATTGGTATGCTGAATCAACGTCAACTAATTGGTATGCTGAATCAACATCAACTAAATGGAATGCTGAATCAACGTCAACTAAATGGTATGCTGAATCAACGTCAATTAAATGTGAGTATGCTGAATCAACGTCAATTAAATGTGAGTATGCTGAATCAACGTCAACTAAATGGTATGCTGAATCAACGTCAACTAAATGTGAGTATGCTGAATCAACGTCAACTAAATGTGAGTATGCTGAATCAACGTCAACTAAATGGTATGCTGAATCAACGTCAACTAATTGGTATGCTGAATCAACGTCAACTAAATGGTATGCTGAATCAACGTCAACTAAATGCGAGTATGCTGAATCAACGTCAATTAAATGTGAGTATGCTGAATCAACGTCAATTAAATGTGAGTATGCTGAATCAACGTCAACTAAATGCGAGTATGCTGAATCAACGTCAACTAAATGCGAGTATGCTGAATCAACGTCAATTAAATGTGAGTATGCTGAATCAACTTCAATTAAATGTGAGTATGCTGAATCAACGTCAATTAAATGTGAGTATACTGAATCAACCTCAATTAAATGTGAGTATGCTGAATCAACGTCAATTAAATGTGAGTATGCTGAATCAACGTCAACTAAATGGTATGCTGAATCAACGTCAACTAAATGTGAGTATGCTGAATCAACGTCAACTTATTGGTATGCTGAATCAACGTCAACTATTTGGATTTGACAAAAGCAATCAGCATATAGTAATTATGTATTTTTTTCATACAACTCTTCACCTAAATCCAATGACATATGTTTTGTTGATTTCACAATGATTTCATTGATCTCAACCAAATGTACATAGAATCTACACGTTGTTCTGATGTATGTGTCCGGTGGGCGTTGGGGTGCCAGTGACTGGATGAAAAGAGAAGACTATGGATGCAAAAGTACCCTGAAGAGAACTTATTTGAAATAAAGAAAACCTTGAAATGGATCTCTTTTGCTCAGATCATGTGAATTTTCATAAACTCGCTCTGTCATCCTACTAAAGGTGGCGTTTGTGTTTCATCTTGGAAAGAGGCACAGCTCCAGCTTCTATCAGCTCCCCCAGTGTGTGTGTGTGTGTGTGTGTGTGTGTGTGTGTGTGTGTGTGTGTCTGGGGAGTTTGAGAAAGGTGGTTGAACATAGTTCCTTTGGCTCTGTAGCATGTTTCATGTATATGCTCACTGATACATGGCTGAGCTGTTGGGGTAAATTCAAGACTTAACACTTGGGTTTTAGTTTTCAGTTGAAAATTATGGACTTGTTCTGTTACATGTGTGACATGTATTTTGCTATAAAGTCATGAAGAAATAGACAACTGGAATAACATTTTTTTATAATTCATCTACACTTTCCTTTAGATTCGGTATCATTGCATCATATTTATACAATAATAGCATGTCATTAATTTTTGACCAGGTATTTGTTACATATTTCTCCCAAAAAATACATGTTATTCATAGATGGATAAACATACTATATTATTTCACTGGTTTGTACAGTACTTTCTTTAAAAAAAACTAGGGTTAGTTTAATGTAGAGCGTTGCCAAGCATTCTAAGCTGCTTTCCCGGGTTCCTCTGATCACACACTGGTGATTAGCAGCCACACAGCCACCCAAACACCAATTTCCATGGCTGAAGCTCAGAAGCCATTTTGTGCCAGAGGGCTCACGACACATCAGCTTCCCCAGTCTTTGTGTTCTGACAGTGACCTAACTTCTATGGTAAGAAGCAGCCGTAAAGCTCAGGTACCATTTTGTGCCAGAGGGCTCACGACACATCGGCTTCCACAGTCTTTGTGTTCTGACAGTAACCCCAACTCCTATGGTGAGAAGCAGCCGTAAAGCTCAGGAACCATTTTGTGCCAGAGGGCTTCCAGTGGGTCTGTGGGCTGACAGTTAACATAACCCAACACCTATAGTGAGAAGCAGCCGTAAAGCTCAGGAACCATTTTGTGCCAGAGGGCTTCCAGTGGGTCTGTGGGCTGACAGTTAACATGAGGCTGGATGATGCGCAGTGCTTTATCGTTGATTATTGATGGTATTTCATGTTTACCTTCACCTTTAGGCTGGCTCTATACTGTCTGACAGCTGACCTTTAGCTGGAGGGAATTAAAAAGGTCTGTAAGTCTGTTCCTACACACACACACACACACACACACACACACACACACACACACACACACACACACACACACACACACACACACAGGAAGTCGGTAAATGTACACACACTGAGAGAGAAAGTGGTAGGTCTCTGCAGTCAATAATCACGTGTGTGTGTGTGCGTGCGTTCGTGTATTGGTGTGGCAAGTGTTTGCATAAATGCCTGTGTATGACATAAGTCATTGACAGCCTTAGATATTATATCATCAAAGCTGCAGACGTACTGCAGTTGACAGAGTGGTTGTGTAGCCGACACATAAAAACAGTTTTCAGTCACCAAAGAGGCATTTATGTAAAGTCACTGGGGATCTGAGACCGACAGCAAAACCAATGGTTATTTATGAAGCCTTTTAAAAGCAACAAGAGCTCATAGTTTCTCTTCAAAATGCAACGTATTATAGACGAATGTCTACGTGGTTAATTCCACACGGTTCAAGGGTTAAAACAGAAACAACTCAAAGGGTTAAATTAAGTTAAGTTGGGTTAAGTTAAGTTAAGGTATTAATTCCGGTTAGGGCTATGGTTTCGGGGAAGGCTTAAAGCTGACCTTCCTTCACTCACCAATTAATCATTGTAAATAAGATTTTTTTTATTCTTAATAACTGACTTGTCTAGTTAAATAAAGGTTGAAAATAAAAAATAAAATGTGTTTCTTCCGGTGCTGATTAATAAGAAATGCAGTGACCGTTACTGAAACCCAAACGAGAGTTGTCTTCGGGATGTGGTTTAATGTGAGAGTTTCTTGGGTGTGTCCTTGCAATTCAATCACAATAAAACAAACAAGGGCAGTAGTGAGTAACTTGGTGACAGCGAGGTAAGGTAAACTAGCTTTGCTGTGGAGAGAAGTTTTGAAGTTGAGGACTTCTTCTCCCTCTCCTGACTGACTCGCCATCTCAAGATAATCTGCTAATTCAGTTCTATGTGTAGGCTAAAGTCTGCGCTGACCTTGTGTTTAGCCAACCTGACAGCAGCTAGCTAGCCAGTAAGCATAGCTTGAGGATAGCTACAGTTGGCTAGCCTATCTAGCTAGCTGCTATTTCTCTGTCAAATCACAGTTATGCCAAGATAGCAAGAAGTACCCGTGTCTGGAATGGGTTTGACGATACACTTGTTCTACAACACCTGGCTATATGAAATTAGCTTGCAACTCGAAGTGTTATCATGTCACATAAAGACATGTTACCATGGAACTCCGATGTCAACACAGTTTTATATAGTTAACTGGCAAGTTTTGTCTCATCTCGTATCTCCTTATGTCCACTGTTAGATCTTTCCCAGGGTGACAAATCCCAGAACTAATAACCCTGCAGGTGTAGGTAGGCCAAATGTGGAAATTAAACAAACATGGCCAGTTTGAGCGTAGATACATTTTATCAACAGACAAATCGATGGGTGTGTTCGTGTTACAAGACAAAACATTTTCTGCTGTAAACAGGCTATCGTATTGATTTGTTTATGAAGGCGGTATGCCTACACTTTACCTAGTATATTACATTAAGTTATGTGTAGAGGGAACCACAAATAGCACACAGAACACAGAAATCTTATGGTAGAACTTTAGCTGTCCGAGAAGTAACATAGCATTCAGTTATATTTCTTTGGTCTAGTCTATGGCTTTTGTCTGTCTAACCACACTGATATGTACAGCTCTCTGGGTGAGGTTGTGTCTGTCTAACACGCTGACATGTACAGCTCTCTGGGTGAGGTTCTGTCTAACACACTGATATGTACAGCTCTCTGGGTGAGGTTCTGTCAGCAGGGGTTGAGTGCATGGCAAACCATCCTGGATAAGATGCATGGCAAACCATCCTGGATAAGACAGTTTGCCTCAACCCATGTGTCCCACAGGCAGTTTATTAAAATGAATACACTCAGATGTGAGATGCAGGAAGATGGCACTCTTCTCATACCACTGACCTGGCTTCCTCTGACCTGGCTTCCTCTGGCCCGGCGTCCTCTGGCCCGGCTTCCTCTGACCCGGCGTCCTCTGACCCGGCTTCCTCTTGCCCGGCGTCCTCTGACCCGGCTTCCTCTGACCCGGCGTCCTCTGACCCGGCTTCCTCTGACCCGGCGTCCTCTGACCCGGCGTCCTCTGGCCCGGCATCCTCTGGCCCGGTTTCCTCCAGGAGGAATAAGAGAGGAGTGCCATTGCTGAACTTCTGTAGATTTTCTGTAGTGTTGATAACTATCAAGTGTACCAGTTCCATGTCGAATAAACCATCACCATTTACATCATACTGTAGAAGCAGTGTTCTGCTAATATAAAACAATGTACAACTATTACACTGGTCTTTCATCTTTTATTGTCATTCACAGCCGATACAAATACTGTGTTTATCAGCATTGTGTCTGGTGGTACGTGTTAGTTTTTAATTGTACCTTTATTTAACCAGGCAAGTCAGTTAAGAACAAACTCTTATTTTCAATGACAGCCTAGTGGGTTAACTGCCTTGTTCAAGGGCAGAACGACAGATTTGTACCTTGTCCAGCTCGGGGATTTGAACTTGCAACCTTCCGGTTACTAGTCCAACGCTCTAACCACTAGGCTACCTTGCCACCACCAGTCCCATGGTATGGTGTCCCATATAAGAAAGTTCCCTGGCATGTTTGAAGAATACACATGGTATATGCTACAACTACGTGGTCTACAGAGAGCAGTTTGCCCGGTGAGTCAAATTCACGTGATTGGTGGGCTTTGATGGTTCGAATGTCCTGTTGGACTGAGGTATGTTAAAGAACGCTGTTGGTACACATCCAACCACGTCGACGATTTTAATTGGCTCATGCAGAACATGTGCCAGGATATAGTCAGTGCCACCCGGTGAGGTTAGCATAGAGCTAACGTCTGCCATGTTATCTGATGGGACAAGCTACAATTTTAGCGTTCTGTCGAGTGCGAGTAAAATCGATCATTTTAATTGGCTGATAGAACCTGTTTAAATTTTAAAGGTTGCTTATGTTCGAAAGTACAGGCTGCAAAAAATAACATAAATTCATAGAAACACTTTTTTTTTTACATACACACCTACAGCCCTAGGCCTGGCAGCCGGTAACACTAGCCCTCCTGTAGCGTCCAGAGAGGAATATTAAGTCATACAAACACCTTGAGTGTCAGCCTTGGCTGAGGGAGCAGAGGAGACAGATGGGCCCTGGACTGGACTGTTAGCCTCTGATAGATGGCCAGATAGGTCTCAGTGGCCACACACACACACCGGTGCAAAAGACACACACACACACACACACACACACACATCCTTCTAGGCATCCTGCTATAGCCATATCCATCTCTCTCTCTATAACTGAATAGACAGGCCTGTTCTGTCCCCAGGGCCTCATATCCATCTCTCTCTCTATAACTGAATAGACAGGCCTGTTCTGTCCTCAGGGCCTCATATCCATCTCTCTCTCTATAACTGAATAGACAGGCCTGTTCTGTCCTCAGGGCCTCATATCCATCTCTCTCTCTATAACTGAATATACAGGCCTGTTCTGTCCTCAGGGCCTCATATCCATCTCTCTCTATAACTGAATAGACAGGCCTGTTCTGTCCTCAGGGCCTCATATCCATCTCTCTCTCTATAACTGAATAGACAGGCCTGTTCTGTCCCCAGGGCCTCATATCCACCTCCCTCTCTATAACTGAATAGACAGGCCTGATCTGTCCTCAGGGCCTGATATCCACCTCCCTCTCTATAACTGAATAGTCAGGCCTGTTCTGTCCTCAGGGCCTCATATCCATCTCTCTCTCTATAACTGAATAGACAGGCCTGTTCTGTCCTCAGGGCCTCATATCCATCTCTCTCTCTATAACTGAATAGACAGGTCTGTTCTGTCCCCAGGGCCTCATATCCACCTCCCTCTCTATAACTGAA
>NC_088399.1:95041132-95078632 GCF_034236695.1 Oncorhynchus nerka | reverse complement strand
GTGTGTGTGTGTGTGTGTGTGTGTGTGTGTGTGTGTGTGTGTGTGTGTGTGTGTGTGTGTGTGTGTGTGTGTGTGTGTGTGTGTGTGTGTGAGTGAGTGAGTGAGTAAGTGTGTGTGAGAGAGAGAGCTGGGGAGCGAGAGAGAGAGAGCGAGAGAGAGAGAGAGAGAGAGAGAGAGAGAGAGAGAGAGAGAGCTGGGGAGCGAGAGAGAGAGAGAGCTGGGGAGTGAGAGAGAGGGAGAGAGCTGGGGAGCGAGAGAGAGAGAGAGAGAGAGCTGGGGAGCGAGAGAGAGAGAGCAAGAGAGCGAGAGAGCTGGGGAGCAAGAGAGAGAGAGAGAGCTGGGGAGCGAGAGAGAGAGAGAGAGAGAGAGAGAGCTGGGGAGTGAGAGAGAGAGAGCTGGGGAGTGAGAGAGAGAGAGAGAGAGAGGGAGAGAGCTGGGGAGCGAGAGAGAGAGAGAGAGAGAGCTGGGGAGCGAGAGAGAGGGAGCGAGAGAGCGAGAGAGCTAGGGAGCAAGAGAGAGAACGAGAGCTGGGGAGCGAGAGAGAGAGAGAGAGAGAGAGAGAGAGAGAGAGAGAGAGAGAGAGAGAGAGAGAGAGAGAGATCTGGAGAGAGAGAGAGATCTGGGGAGCGAGAGAGAGAGAGAGCTGGGGAGTGAGAGAGAGAGAGAGAGAGAGAGAGGGAGAGAGCTGGGGAGCAAGAGAGAGAGAGAGAGCTGGGGAGCGAGAGAGAGAGAGAGAGAGCTGGGGAGCGAGAGAGAGAGAGAGAGCTGGGGAGCGAGCGAGCGAGCGAGAGAGAGACAGAGACAGAGAAACAGAGAGAGAGACAGAGAGAGACAGAGAGACAGAGGGAGAGAGAGAGAGAGAGACCAACAAAATTGGCTGAAAATCAATAAGATTTCCACTCCTCTCCGCTTCTTTCCTCTGCCCTCCCCTCCAGTACCCTCTTCTCTCTATCTCTACCTCTCTCCAGAGTACCAGCCCACAGTAAGGCAGGCCAGGCCTAGTTATCATAATGATACATAGGAGAGCCATCATCCATACAGGAGGATAAACTACAGCGAGTGTATGGACCATTAGTCCCAGTCATGCCTGGTGTTGCACGTCACATAGAGGGACTGTCATTAGGACTCAGATTAGCCTAGCTAGCGTTAGGCCTGCAAGACACTGGCGTTAGGCCTGCAGACACTGGCGTTAGGCCTGCAGACACTGGCGTTAGGCCTGCAGACACTGGCGTTAGGCCTCCAGACACTGGTGTTAGGCCTGCAGACACTGGCGTTAGGCCTGCAGACACTGGCGTTAGCCCTGGAGACACTAGCTTTAGGCCTGGAGACACTGGCGTTAGGCCTGGAGACACTGGCGTTAGGCCTGGAGACACTGGCGTAAGGCCTGGAGACACTAGCTTTAGGCCTGGAGACACTGGCGTTAGGCCTGGAGACACTAGCTTTAGGCCTGGAGACACTGGCGTTAGGCCTGGAGACACTAGCTTTAGGCCTGGAGACACTGGCGTAAGGCCTGGAGACACTAGCGATAGGTCTGGAGACAACTACTGGAGCTCTTCTCTCTTATTCTCTCTGTCATTTTGTTTCTCTCTCTATGTTGGTCTCGCTCTGTCTGTCTGTCTGTCTGTCTGTCTGTCTGTCTGTCTGTCTGTCTGTCTGTCTCGCTCTGTCTGTCTGTCTCTCAACCAGCTTCATCTGGAATTATTTTCCAACAGTCTTGTAGTAGTTCCCACATAAGCTGAGCACTTGTTGGCTGCTTTTCCTTCACTCTGCAGTCCAACTCATCCCAAACCATCTCAATTGTGGAGTTCTGTTCGTCTGATGCAGCAGTCCATCACTCTCCTTATTGGTCAAATAGCCGTTACACAGCCTGGAGGTGTGTTTGGTCATTTTCCTGTTGATTAACAAATGATAGTTCCACTAAGTACAAACCAATTGGAATAGCGTATCGCTGCAGAATACTATCGTAGCCATGCTGGTTAAGTGTGCAGTGTCACCAGCAAAGCACGCCCACACCATCACACCTCTTCCACCATGGTTCACGGTGGGAACATGTGGAGATCATCCGTTCATCTACTCTGCGTCTGACAAAGACACAGCGGTTGGAACCAAACATCTCAAATTTGGACTCAAAGGACAGATTTTCACCGGTCTAATGTCCATTCCTCGTGTTTCTTGGCCCGAGCATGTCTCTTATTTTTTATTGGTGTCCTTTAGTAGTGTTTGCTTTGCAGCAATTTGACCATGAAGGCCTGATTCACACAGTCTCCTTTGAACATTTGATGTTGAGATGTTTGTTACCTGAACTCTGTGAAGCATTTATTTGAGCTGCAATTTTTGAGGCTGGTAATTCTAATGAACATATCCTGTACAGCAGAGGTAACTCTGGGTCTTCCTTTCCTGTGGTGGTCATCATGAGAGACAGTTTCATCAAAGAGCTCGAGGGTTTTTGTGACTAAACTTGAAGAAACGTTCAATGTTCTTGAAATGTTCCAGATTGACTGACCTTCATGTCTTAAAGTAATGATGGACTGTCATTTCTCTTTGCTTATTTGAGCTGCTCTTGCCATAATATGGACTTGGTCTTTCACCAAAGAGGGCTATCTTCTGTATACCACCCCTACCTTGACACAACACAAATGATTGGCTTAAACGCATTAAGAAGGACATAAATTCCACAAATTAACTTTTAACAAGGCACACCTGTTAAATGAAATGCATTCCAGGTGACTACCTCATGAAGCTGGTTGAGAGAATGCCAAGAGGGGCGCTAGGGAGTGTGCTACAGAGTAGTCTTGCTTTGCTAGAGCTCTGCTCAATTTGAAACAAATTCATATTTATCTTAACCTCTCAGCACCTATAACTTCAAACAATGTCTGACAAAGGGAAAAGACACCAAAAAAGGCGGCGCTAAACAAGATCATTGGAATGAGAGACAACGAACCAATTTCAACATGGCCGACCCACGAGGAGTTAGCTGAAGATGCCAGCTCCAAAGAGCTCCTCACAGAACCTACTCCATGTGACCAACTGGCTGCTATAAACTCCCTAAGCAAGAAGGTGGACACAAGGTTGGCTGATATCTCAAAGAGTATTGAGACTGAGATGTAGAAGTCCGTCACTGGCCGCGGGCAGCATTTGGTACTTTAACGCACGCACACATTCACACATTCATCACCCCTCCCTGCTCCCTGCTCCCTGTCTTATTACATACATTTCACACTTATGTCAATGTTCATATTTAATATAGGCAATATTTATTATATTTATTGATGTTGTGGATGAGAGTTTTGATTGTTTGTTCTGTTCCTCTCTCTCTCCATCTCTGTAGCTTCCGGGTATGCTGGGTAAGGACCCGAGCTAAGGGAATGGGCTGACTTTGTAGTGCCTGTCCCAAATGGCTCATTAATGTAAATGTGCATATTGAAAGACACTGTCAGTAGTGATGTAATTTTGTAAATGTTATGTCGTGATATTGTTTCACAAACGAGTTGCAATGTATATACTTTAGTATTGTTTAGTTAATGTAAAATGTAGGTTTGTGTAGGTAATTGTTTAATATTTTAGTGTTAATTGTTCTGAGGGGAAGGCTTAGCCCTACAAAAGGAGCCTCTCTTTCAGTTCATGGAGAGGCCATTTTGGATTGAGCTGTGGATGGGGCAACATTGTGTTTAGCTGTCCCATAAAGGTATATGTTTGATGGCAGTACTGTTGTTTTTGTTCCAGAATCACTATGTAAATGAACACCCTGAAGCACAGAAGACCTTTTGAGGCTCCGCCATCTTTTTCTTTTGATAGAGGTTATGTTTTCCAGTTTAGCCTTCTGGCCTACTCTACGTGACAGAGACTTTGACTGAAACTGTGAAGGCAACTAAGGGCAGGGTACATGAGGTTGAGCAGACGACAGTCGATCACGAGCCCGATTGGAAATGCTCGATTCGCATTCAAGATGCCAGAACATCCGAATATGTGGGATCCAGGAGGACATTGAGAAAGGGAAACCCGCTGAATTACTCTCGGAGCTGATACCGGCCCTGCTGGGGAAGGAACACTTCGAAACAGCCATCCGGATCGACCGCGCACACAGATCACAAGCAACGAATACGGAATACGGAATACGCGCCACGAAGGCCATTCCGTGTACTGCTGCACTATCCCCAGACCAGGGATATCATTCTCAAGCTGGCTCGTCAAAAGTTCCCCCTTAACTACAACGGAGCCAGGATGTCTCTCTACCCAGATCTTACGGAAAGAGTATGATGAGTTCCACAAGAAATGCAGGACGGTCAACATCTGATATGGATTCCTCTTCCCAGCCCGGTTTAAGGTGACTGTCGAGGGATCAACATGTACGTTTGACAACCCAAAAGAGGCAGATCTGTTCATGTCAAACAACCTCCCCGGCCGAGGATACAGAACGGCTGTGTCAACCGGCTAAGTGGCCAAATACAGGCCAGGAATGTGTTTGAATTTCCTGCCTGTTCGATCAGAAGATAGGAAATTGGGACTTATAATGATGGGTGTGATGTTGTTGCTTATATAGCATTGTTTAGCCTATCATGTTTAAGCCCACTCACCCCTAAACGTGAGAGTTAATTGTTAATAAATATTTGTATTTATCTAGACGAGTATCTAGACGAGTTAGTTCAGTCTTTATGTCTAGACACCCTAAGGTTTGTGTGTTAGTCAAGGAGTGCTTCATTTGGGGAAGTCACTCAGAAATGGGATGGGAGGGGGATGGGCTCTGTGTTTTATGTTCACTTTTAATACAGGTGGTGTAACCGGTGTGAAATGACTAGCTAGTTAGCGGGGTGCACGCTAATAGCGTTTCAATCGGTGACGTCCCTCACTCTGAGACCTAGAAGTAGTTGCTTCCCTTGCTCTGCAAGGGCTGCAGCTTTCATGGAGCGATGGGTAACGAAGTTTCATGGGTGTCAGTTGTAGAAAGGTGCAGAGAGTCCCTGGTTGAAGCCCAGGTAGGGGCGAGGAGAGGGACGGAAGCTATACTCTTACATTGGTGTTGTGGACCCGGATAACTGGTTGCTGCGGAAAAGGAGGAAGTCCATGGGGGGAGAGTGTAACCGGTGTGAAATGGCTAGCAAGTTAGCAGGATGCACGCTAATAGCATTTCAATCGGTGACGACACGCGCTCTGAGACCTTGTTAGTAGTTCTTTCCTTCGCGTTGCTTTTGTGGAGCAATGGGTAACAATGCTTTGTGGGAGGCAGTTTGGATGTGTGCAGAGGGTTCCTGGTTCGAGCCCAGGTAGGGGAAGCTATACTGTTACAGGTGGCATCCCGCATGGCAGGATGTTTTTATTTTGGGTTTTGTATGACGGCAACAATTTGCTCGAAAATAGGAAATGCCACATTTGATTTATTTAACCAGGAAGGCCAGTTGAGAACAAGTTCTAATTTGCAACTGCGACCTGGTCAAGATAAAGCAAATCAGTGTGACACAGACGACAACACAGAGTTCCACATGGAGTAAACAATAAACAAGCCAATAACACAAACAAGTCAATGACACAGTAGAGAAAATAAACTCTATATACATTGTGTGCAAAAGGCATGAGGAGGTAGGCAATAAATAGGCCATAGGAGCGAATAATTACAATTTAGCAGATTAACACTGGAGTGATAAATGAGCAGATGATGATGTGCAAGTAGAGATACTGGTGTGCAAAAGAGCAGAAAAGTAAATACTGTTTTAATTGTATGGGGATGAGGTAGGTAGATTGGGTGGGCTATTTACAGATGGACTATGTACAGATGCAGTGATCGGTTAGCTGCTCAGATAGTTGATGTTTAAAGTTGGTGAGGGAAATAAGTCTCCAACTTCAGCGATTTTTGCAATTCGTTCCAGTCACTGGCAGCAGAGAACTGGAAGGAAAGGCGGCCAAATGAGGTGTAGGCTTTGGGGATGACCAGTGAGATACACCTGCTGGAACGTGTGCTACAGGTGGGTGTTGTTATCGTGACCAGTGAACTGAGATAAGGCGGAGCTTTCCCTAGCATAGACTTATAGATGACGTGGAGCCAGTGGGTCTGGCGACAAATATGTAGCGAGGTCCAGCTGACTAGAGCATACAGGTCGCAGTGGTGGGTGCAATATGGTGATTTGGTAACAAAACAGATGGCACTGTGATAAACTGCATCCAGTTTGCTGAGTAGAGTGTTGGAAGCTATTTTGTAAATGACATCGCTGAAGTCGAGGATCGGTAGGATAGTCAGTTTTACTATGGTAAGTTTGGCGGCGTGAGTGAAGGAGGCTTTGTTGCGAAATAGAAAGCCGGTTCTAGATTTGATTTTGAATTGGAGATGTTTAATATGAGTCTTGAAGGAGAGTTTACAGTCTAGCCAGACACCTAGGTATTTATAGTTGTCCACATATTCTAGGTTGGAACCGTCCAGGGTGGTGATGCTAGTCGAGCGGGCGGGTGCGGGCAGCGAACGGTTGAAAAGCATGCATTTGGTTTTACTAGCGTTTAAGAGCAGTTGGAGGCGACGGAAGGAGTGTTGTATGGCATTGAAGCTCATTTGGAGGTTAGTTAGCACAGTGTCCAAGGAAGGGCCAGAAGTATACAAAATGGTGTCGTCTGCGTAGAGGTGGATCAGGGAATCGCCCACAGCAATGGCGACATCATTGATATATACAGAGAAAAGAGTCGGCCCGAGAATTGAACCCTGTGGCACCCCCATAGAGACTGCCAGAGGTCCGGACAACATGCCCTCCGATTTGACACACTGAACTCAAAGTAGTTGGTAGTTGGTGAACCAGGCGAATCAGTCGTCAGAAAAACCAAATCAAATTTATTTACATAGCCCTTCGTACATCAGCTGATATCTCAAAGTGCTGTACAGAAACCCAGCCTAAAACTCCAAACAGCAAACAATGCAGGTGTAAAAGCACGGTGGCCAGGAAAAACTCCCTAGAAAGGCCAAAACCTAGGAAGAAACCTAGAGAGGAACCAGGCTATGTGGGGTGGCCAGTCCTCTTCTGGCTGTGCCGGGTAGAGATTATAACAGAACATGACCAAGATGTTCAAATGTTCATAAATGACCAGCATGGTCGAATAATAATAAGGCAGAACAGTTGAAACTGGAGCAGCAGCACAGTCAGGTGGACTGGGGACAGCAAGGAGTCATCATGTCAGGTAGTCCTGGGGCACGGTCCTAGGGCTCAGGTCCTCCGAGAGAGAGAAAGAAAGAGAGAATTAGAGAGAGCATATGTGGGGTGGCCAGTCCTCTTCTGGCTGTGCCGGGTGGAGATTATAACAGAACGTGGCCAAGATGTTCAAATGTTCATAAATGACCAGCATGGTTGAATAATAGTAAGGCAGAACAGTCTGCCGATAAGAATACGGTGATTGACAGAGTCGAAAGCCTTGGCCAGGTCAATGAAGACGGCTGCACAGTACTGTCTTTTATCGATGGCGGTTATGATATCGTTTAGTACCTTGAGCGTGGCTGAAGTGCACCCGTGACTGGCTCGGAAGCCGGATTGCACAGCAGAGAAGGTACGGTGGGATTCGAAATGGTCAGTGATATGTTTATTAACTTGGCTTTCGAAGACTTTAGACAGGCAGGGCAGAATGTACATAGGTCTGTAACAGTTTGGGTCTAGGGTGTCACCCCCTTTGAAGAGGGGGATGACTACGGCAGCTTTCCAATCTTTAGGGATCTCTGACGATACGGAAGAGAGGTTGAACAGGCTGGTAATAAGGGTTGCAACAATGGCGGCGGATAGTTTTAGAAAGAGAGGGTCCAGATTGTCTAGCCCAGCTGATTTGTACTGGTCCAGGTTTTGCAGCTCTTTCAGAACATCTGCTGTCTGGATATGGGTGAAGGAGAAGCTGGGAGGCTTGGGCGAGTAAATGCGGGGCGGCTGTTGGGGGGGGGGGGGTATCGATTGCAGGCGGCAACAGTGAGAGACTTATTTCTGGAGAGGTTCATTTTTAAAATTAGACGTTCAAACTGTTTGGGTTCAGACCTGGAAAGTATGATAGAACATGGCAGGCTCTCTCTGCAGTAGATTGCAACTCCTCCCCCTTTGGCAGTTCTATCTTGACGGAAAATGTTGTAGCTGGGTATATACATCTCAGAATTGTTGGTGGCCTTCCTTCCTAAGCCAGGATTCAGACACGGCAAGGACATCAGGGTTGGCGGAGTGTCCTAAAGCAGTGAGTAAAACAAACTTAGGGAGGAGGCTTCTGATGTTGACATGCATGAAACTAAGGTTTTTTCGATCGCAGAAGTCAACAAATGAGGGTGCCTGGGGACACGCTGGGCCTGCATTTCAGCCCTGCCACAAAAGGACCAGCTGACATCATGTCAGTGATTCTCTCGTTAACACAGGTGTGAGTGTTGACGAGGACAAGGCTGGAGATTACTTTGTCATGCTGATTGAGTTCGAAAAACAGACTGGAAGCTTCAAAATGAGGTTGGTGCTTGGAATCATTGTTCTTCCTTTGTCAACCATGGTTACCTGCAAGGAAACACGTGCCATCATCATTGCTTTGCACAAAAAGGGCTTCACAGACAAGGTTATTTCTGACAGTAAGATTGCACCTAAATCAAACATTTATCGGATCATCAAGAACTTCAAGGAGAGCGGTTCAATTGTTGTGAAGAAGGCTTCAGGGTGTCCAAGAAAGTCCAGCAAGTGCCAGGACCGTCTTCTAAAGTTGATTCAGCTGCGGGATCAGGGAACCACCAGTACAGAGCTTGCTCAGGAATGGCAGCAGGCAGGTGTGAGTGCATCTGCATGCACAGTGAGGCGAAGACTTTTGGAGGATGGCCTGGTGTCAAGAAGGGCAGCAAAGAAGCCACCTCTCTCCAGGAAAAACATCAGGGACAGACTGATATTCTGCAAAAGGTACAGGGATTGGACTGCTGAGGACTGGAGTAAAGTCATTTTCTCCTTTCCGATTGTTTGGGGCATCCGGAAAAAAGCTTGTCTGGAGAAGACAAGGTGAGCGCTACCATCAGTCCTGTGTCATGCCAACAGTAAAGCATCCTGAGACCATTCATGTGTGGGGTTGCTTCTCAGCCAAGGGAGTGGGCTCACTCAAAATTTTGCCTAAGAACACAGCCATGAATAAAGAATGGTACCAACACATCCTCCGAGAGCAACTTCTCCCAACCAGCCAGGAACAGTTTGGTGACAAACAATGCCTTTTCCAGCATGATGGAGAACCTTGCCATAAGGCAAAAGTGATAACTAAGTGGCTCGGGGAACAAAACATAGATATTTTGGGTCCATGGCCAGGAAACTCCCCAGACCTTAATCCCATTGAGAACTTGTGGTCAATACTCAAGAGGTTGGTGGACAAACAAAAACCCACCAATTCTGACAAACTCCAAGTATTGATTATGCAAGAATGGGCTGCCATCAGTCAGGATGTGGCCCAGAAGTTAATTGACAGCATGCCAGCGCAGATTGCAGAGGTCTTGAAAAAGAAGGGTCAACACTGCACATATTGTCTCTTTGTATCAAATCAAATCAAATCAAATTTATTTATATAGCCCTTCGTACATCAGCTGATATCTCAAAGTGCTGTACAGAAACCCAGCCTAAAACCCCAAACAGCAAACAATGCAGGTGTAAAAGCACGGTGGCTAGGAAAAACTCCCTAGAAAGGCCAAAACCTAGGAAGAAACCTAGAGAGGAACCAGGCTATGTGGTGTGGCCAGTCCTCTTCTGGCTGTGCCAGGTAGAGATTATAACAGAAAATGACCAAGATGTTCAAATGTTCATAAATGACCAGCATGGTCGAATAATAATAAGGCAGAACAGTTGAAACTGGAGCAGCAGCACAGTCAGGTGGACTGGGGACAGCAAGGAGTCATCATGTCAGATAGTCCTGGGGCACGGTCCTAGGGCTCAGGTCCTCCGAGAGAGAGAGAAAGAAAGAGAGAATTAGAGAGAGCATATGTGGGGTGGCCAGTCCTCTTCTGGCTGTGCCGGGTGGAGATTATAACAGAACGTGGCCAAGATGTTCAAATGTTCATAAATGACCAGCATGGTTGAATAATAGTAAGGCAGAACAGTTGAAACTGGAGCAGCAGCATGGCCAGGTGGACTGGGGACAGCAAGGAGTCATCATGTCAGGTAGTCCTGGGACATGGTCCTAGGGCCCAGGCCAGTTGAAACTGGAGCAGCAGCATGGCCAGGTGGACTGGGGACAGCAAGGAGTCATCATGTCAGGTAGTCCTGGGGCATGGTCCTAGGGCTCAGGTCCTCCGAGAGAGAGAAAGAAAGAGAGAAGGAGAGAATTAGAGAACGCACACTTAGATTCACACAGGACACCGAATAGGACAGGAGAAGTACTCCAGATATAACAAACTGACCCTAGCCCCCGACACATAAACTAATGCAGCATAAATACTGGAGGCTGAGACAGGAGGGGTCAGGAGACACTGTGGCCCCATCCGAGGACACCCCCGGACAGGGCCAAACAGGAAGGATATAACCCCACCCACTTTGCCAAAGCACAGCCCCCACACCACTAGAGGGATATCTTCAACCACCAACTTACCATCCTGAGACAAGGCCGAGTATAGCCCACAAAGATCTCCGCCACGGCACAACCCAAGGGGGCGCCAACCCAGACAGGCCGACCACAACAGTGAATCAACCCACCCAGGTGACGCACCCCCCCCAGGGACGGCATGAGAGAGCCCCAGTAAGCCAGTGACTCAGCCCCCGTAACAGGGTAGAGGCAGAGAATCCCAGTGGAAAGAGGGGAATCGGCCAGGCAGAGACAGCAAGGGCGGTTCGTTGCTCCAGAGCCTTTCCGTTCACCTTCCCACTCCTGGGCCAGACTACACTCAATCATATGACCCACTGAAGAGATGAGTCTTCAGTAAAGACTTAAAGGTTGAGACCGAGTTTGCGTCTCTGACATGGGTAGGCAGACCGTTCCATAAAAATGGAGCTCTATAGGAGAAAGCCCTGCCTCCAGCTGTTTGCTTAGAAATTCTAGGGACAATTAGAGGCCTGCGTCTTGTGACCGTAGCGTACGTGTAGGTATGTACGGCAGGACCAAATCAGAGAGATAGGTAGGAGCAAGCCCATGTAATGCTTTGTAGGTTAGCAGTAAAACCTTGAAATCAGCCCTTGCTTTGACAGGAAGCCAGTGTAGAGAGGCTAGCACTGGAGTAATATGATCAAATTTTTTGGTTCTAGTCAGGATTCTAGCAGCCGTATTCAGCACTAACTGAAGTTTATTTAGTGCTTTATCCGGGTAGCCGGAAAATAGAGCATTGCAGTAGTCTAACCTAGAAGTGACAAAAGCATGGATTAATTTTTCTGCATCATTTTTGGACAGAAAGTTTCTGATTTTTGCAATGTTACGTAGATGGAAAAAGCTGTCCTCGAAATGGTCTTGATATGTTCTTCAAAAGAGAGATCAGGGTCCAGAGTAACGCCGAGGTCCTTCACAGTTTTATTTGAGACGACTGTACAACCATTAAGATTAATTGTCAGATTCAACAGAAGATCTCTTTGTTTCTTGGGACCTAGAACAAGCATCTCTGTTTTGTCCGAGTTTAATAGTAGAAAGTTTGCAGCCATCCACTTCCTTATGTCTGAAACACATGCTTCTAGCGAGGGCAATTTTGGGGCTTCACCATGTTTCATTGAAATGTACAGCTGTGTGTCATCCGCATAGCAGTGAAAGTTTACATTATGTTTTCGAATAACATCCCCAAGAGGTAAAATATATAGTGAAAACAATAGTGGTCCTAAAACAGAACCTTGAGGAACACCGAAATTTACAGTTGATTTGTCAGAGGACAAACCATTCACAGAGACAAACTGATATCTTTCCGACAGATAAGATCTAAACCAGGCCAGAACATGTCCGTGTAGACCAATTTGGGTTTCCAATCTCTCCAAAAGAATGTGGTGATCGATGGTATCAAAAGCAGCACTAAGGTCTAGGAGCACGAGGACAGATGCAGAGCCTCGGTCCGTTGCCATTAAAATGTCATTTACCACCTTCACAAGTGCCGTCTCAGTGCTATGATGGGGTCTATGATGGGGTCTAAAACCAGACTGAAGCATTTCGTATACATTGTTTGTCTTCAGGAAGGCAGTGAGTTGCTGCGCAACAGCCTTCTCTAAAATTTTTGAGAGGAATGGAAGATTCGATATAGGCCGATAGTTTTTTATATTTTCTGGGTCAAGGTTTGGCTTTTTCAAGAGAGGCTTTATTACTGCCACTTTTAGTGAGTTTGGTACACATCCAGTGGATAGAGAGCCGTTTATTATGTTCAACATAGGAGGGCCAAGCACAGGAAGCAGCTCTTTCAGTCGTTTAGTTGGAATAGGGTCCAGTATGCAGCTTGAAGGTTTAGAGGCCATGATTATTTTCATCATTGTGACAAGAGATATAGTACTAAAAGACTTGAGCGTCTCTCTTGATCCTAGGTCCTGGCAGAGTTGTGCAGACTCAGGACAACTGAGGTTTGGAGGAATACGCAGGTTTAAAGAGGAGTCCGTAATTTGCTTTCTAATAATCATAATCTTTTCCTCAAAGAAGTTAATGAATTTATCACTGCTAAAGTGAAAGTCATCCTCTCTTGGGGAATGCTGCTTTTTAGTTAGCTTTGCGACAGTATCAAAAAGGAATTTCGGATTGTTCTTATTTTCCTCAATTAAGTTAGAAAAATAGGATGATCGAGCAGCAGTAAGGGCTCTTCGGTACTGCACGGTACCGTCCTTCCAAGCTAGTCGGAAGACTTCCAGTTTGGTGTGGCGCCATTTCCGTTCCAATTTTCTGGAAGCTTGCTTCAGAGCTCGGGTATTTTCTGTGTACCAGGGAGCTAGTTTCTTATGAGACATTTTTTTAGTTTTTAGGGGTGCAACTGCATCTAGGGTATTGCGCAAGGTTAAATTGAGATACTCAGTTAGGTGGTTAACGGATTTTTGTCCTCTGGCGTCCTTGGGTAGGCAGAGGGAGTCTGGAAGGGCATCAAGGAATCTTTGTGTTGTCTGTGAATTTATAGCACGACTTTTGATGTTCCTTGGTTGGGGTCTGAGCAGATTATTTGTTGCAATTGCAAACGTAATAAAATGGTGGTCCGATAGTCCAGGATTATGAGGAAAAACATTAAGATCCACAACATTTATTCCATTGGACAAAACTAGGTCCAGCGTATGACTGTGACAGTGAGTGGGTCCAGAGACATGTTGGACAAAACCCACTGAGTCGATGATGGCTCCGAAAGCCTTTTGGAGTGGGTCTGTGGACTTTTCCATGTGAATATTAAAGTCACCAAAGATTAGAATATTATCTGCAATGACTACAAGGTCCAATAGGAATTCAGGGAACTCAGTGAGAAACGCTGTATATGGCCCAGGAGGCCTGTAAACAGTAGCTATAAAAAGTGATTGAGTAGGCTGCATAGATTTCATGACTAGAAGCTCAAAAGACGAAAACGATTAATGTAATTGTCAATAAAAGCCTATGAAATGCTTGTAATTATACTTCAGTATTCCATAGTAACATCTGTCAAACATATATAAAGACACTGAAGCAGCAAACTTTGTGGAAATTAATATTAGTGCCATTCTCAAATCTTTTGGCCACGACTGGTACTGGTGGTTCCAGTCTAGCTCCACTTATTTTACGAATGTTTAAACAGTCCAAAGAAAATGTCAAACTCCCGCAAACACTGTATGAGGCTACAGTACTATAGCACTGATCCTGAAAAAAAAGATAGAAATACCATGGAGATGTCATCTTATCGCCCTGTGTCGTTGCTCCCCATAGACAATAAGGTGTTGACAAAGATATTGGCAAACCGATTGAAAGATATATTTCTGATATCATACATCCTGACCAGACAGGTTTTATCCCGGGCCGACATATACAGTGGCAAGAAAACTCAGGTAAACCCTTTGGAATTTCCCTGGATTTCTGCATAAATTGGTCATCAAATTTGAACTTCATCTAAGTCACAACAATAGACACACATAGTATAAGCTTAAACTAATAACAGTATCGGTGTAAGTTGTAAAAACTCATTAACTAATTGGGGTCAGGGGTCAGCTAACCTGAAGTCCAATCAATGAGATGAGATAGGAGATGTTGGTTAGAGCTGCCTTGCCCTAGAAATAACACTCACAAAATGTGAGTTTGCTATTCACAACAAGCATTGCCTGATGTGAAACATGCCTCGAACAAAAGAGATCTCAGAAGACATAAGATTAAGAATTTTTTGACTTGCAATTTAGCTGGAAAGGGTTGCAAAAGTATCTATAAAAAGCCTTGATGTTCATCAGTCCACGGTAAACAAATTGTCTATAAATGGAAATGGAAAGATCAGCACTGTTGCTACTCTCCATAGGAGTGGCCGTCCTGCAAAGATGTCTGCAAGAGCACAACACAGAATGCTCAATGATGTTAAGAATCCTAGTGTCAGCTAAAGACTTACAGAAATCTCTAGAACATGCTAACATCTCTGTTGACAAGTCTACGATAAGTAAAACACTAAACAAGAATGGTGTTCATGGGAGGACACCACGGAAGAAGCCACAGCTGTCCAAAAAAAACATTGCTGCACATTTGAAGTTTGCAAAAGTGCACCCGGATGTTCCACAGCTCTTCTGGCAAATATTATGTGGACAGATGAAACTACAGTTGAGTAGTTTGGAAGGAACACACAACACAGTGTGTGGAGAAAAAAAGGCACAGCACACCAACATCAAAACCTCATCCCAACTGTAAAGTATGTTGGAGGGAGCATCATGGTTTGGGGCTGCTTTGCTGCCTCAGGGCCTGGTCAGCATACTATCATCGACGGAAAAATGTATTCCCAAGTTTATCAAGACATTTTGAAGGAGAATGTAAGGCTATCTGTCCGCCAATTGAAGCTCAACAGAAGTTGGGTGATGCAACAGGACAACGACCCAAAACACAGAAGCAAATCAACAACAGAATGGCTTCAACAGAAGAAAGGCCTTCTGGAGTGGCCCAGTCAGAGTCCTGACCTCAACCTGATTGAAATGCTGTGGCATGACCTCAAAAGAGCAATTCACACCAGTCATCCCAAGAACATTGTTTAATCGAAACAGTTTTGTATAGAGGTTTTGTCCAAAGTTCCTTCTGACCATTGTGCATTTCTGATCCGCAACTACAGAAAACGTTTGGTTGAGGTTATAGCTGCCGAAGTAGGGTCAACCAGTTATTAAAGCCAAGGGTCGACATACTTTCCCAGCATGCACTGTGAATGTTTACACTGTGTGTTCAATAAAAGACAAGGCAGGGATAACAAGGGAGACATCATTTCAAATAATCATTTATGAAAATACTTCCTTACTTTAAACTTTATTATTAGTGCTCTCTGCTTTCCATCATATGTGGAAAATAAGACCCTTATGACTGTAATCTAGTCATTTGTAATACTCTTAGGATCTGGAAACAGATTAGGTATTTTCTTAACATACCCACTGTATACATTGACAGTCCAATTTGCCTGAATCATGCTTTCCACCCTGTATTGCGAATCACGAATCCCGCCGAAGGTGGTTCCTCTTCCTGTTCGGGCGACGCTCGTCGCCTGCTGCCACCGATCCCCTTTTCTGTTTCAGTTAGTTTTGTCTGATTAGTTTCACCTGTTTCTTGTTTGGGTTTTGGATTTGGGCTATTTAAACCAGGTATGCCCTGCTTTTGTGCGGGCTTGTTTTTCTGTTAGTGTGTGTGTATACTCGTTGAAAGAACTGAAAACTGCTGTTCACAAATGCTCTCCATCCAACCTCACTGAGCTCGAGCTGTTTTGCAAGGAGGAATGGGAAAAAAAGTCAGTCTCTCGATGTACAAAACTGATAGAGACATACCCCAAGCGACTTACAGCTGTAATCGCAGCAAAAGGTGGCGCTACAAAGTATTAACTTAATAACCTCTTACGTCGACCTGGCACGCATGCGTCCCATCTAGCCACCTGGAAATGCAAATGCGCTACGCTAAATGCTAATAGCACTCGTTAAAACTCAAACGTTCATTAAAATACACATACAGGGTAGTGAATTAAAGCTACACTCGTTGTGAATCCAGCCAACAAGTCAGATTTTTAAAATGCTTTTCGGCGAAAGCATGAGAAGCTATTATCTGATAGCATGCAACACCCCGAAATACCCGAAGGGGACGTAAACAAAATAATTAGCATAGCCGGCGCTACACAAAACGCAGAAATAAAATATAAAACATTCATTACCTTTGACGATCTTCTTTGTTGGCACTCCTAGATGTCCCATAAACATCACTATTGGGTCTTTTTTTTAATTAAATCGGTCCATATATACCCTAAATATCGATCTATGGAAAGTGTGTGATCAAGGAAAAAACAACGTTTTAAAACGCAACGTAATTTTTTTAAATTAAAAAAGTTGACGATAAACTTTCACAAAACACTTCGAAATACTTTTGTAATGCAACTTTAGGTATTAGTAAACGTTAATAATCTATCAAATTGATCACGGGGCGATGTGTATTCAATAGCTCCACGTCTTGAAATCATGTTCAGAAATTTCTACTCCAAAACATCCTGTCGGAGACCGGAAGGAATGGGCTCTCTCTCGCTCGTTTGACCAAGAAACAAAGGCTAGGCAATTGACAAGACTGGCAACATCGTGTGAAAGCTGTAGGACTTGCAATCTCAGCCCCATGTAATTTGGTTTCCCATCAACAATACATGCAAGTGGCGCATTGATACTTTTTCCAGTTTTCAGTGATCAGTTTTTCTTGCGCTTTTCGATGAAACGCAGGCTCTGTTATAGTCACAGCCGTGAATTAACCAGTTTTAGAAACCTCAGAGTGTTTTCTATCCACACATACTAATCATATGCATATACTATATTCCTGGCATGAGTAGCAGGACGCTGAAATGTTGCGCGATTTTTAACAGAATGTTCGAAAAAGTAGGGGGTAGACTTAACAGGTTTTAAGGGGGCTGAATAATTTTGCACGCCCAATTTTTCAGTTTTTGATTTGTTAAAAAAGTTTAAAATATCCAATAAATGTCGTTCCACTTCATGATTGTGTCCCACTTGTTGTTGATTCTTCACAAAAAAAATACAGTTTTATATCTTTATGTTTGAAGCGTGAAATGTGGCAAAAGGTCGCAAAGTTCAAGGAGCCCGAATAATTTCGCAAGGCACTGTATATGCTGTCTTCTTCTATATGTACCACCTAGTAGGATTTTATATTTTGTATGTGTGAGTTTTGTTTTGTTTTGTCCTCTAAATTTGCCATCCCATTTAACAGTGCAATGAATGTCAATGTTTGTCTCTCTGTCCTACTTTATTTACTAAATAAATAACAATAATAGACGTTGTCATCGTAAACCAGTTATACTGTACACGGTTGCTATTTTGTTATCACTACCCATTCCTGTATGTGAAATAAAATACAATTCTTAATTCTGTAAAAAAATATAAAAAATTAAAAAGCGAATGCCAAGAGTGTGCAAATCTGTCATCAAGGCTAAGGGTGGCTACTTTGAAGAATCTCAAATATAATATTTTATTAACACTTTTTTTGGTCACTAGATGATTCCATATGTGTTATTTCACACTATTATTCTACAATGTAGAAAATAGTACAAATAAAGAAACCCTTGAATGAATAGTTGCATCCCAAAATTTGACTGGTACTTTATGTTCCATGAATCTAACGGCGTTGATGAATTATATTCCAACTAAACGGTCTTAATACAAACGTTTTAAAAATAATTATATGCTTCTATTTTCACAATTTGAATTACTTTTATCAAAAACTCATATCCCAACAGTTCATTGCGGCTTTGTTGTGAAGAAAGGAACAGCCTGCTGGTGGCTTCGGGGGTTGAATAGAAGGCCGATCTGGTAAGTAGGTACTAAAGCACATATGTCAGAGTCAAGGCCCGCGGGCCACATCCGGCCCGCAAGAAGGTTTTTTACGGCCCCTGGGATGATCTTGATTTATTATTAGAACCGGCCCGCAGCAAGCCGGCAGCCCGCAGATCTTTTACACGCACCAATACTACATTTCCCACAATGCAAAGGTGACGCACCGAGCAGTAGGCTGCTTCATTTCAATATTTATTGGCACAGCAGTCGTCAGCATCACAGTAAAATTAACTTTCAGATACCCATCAAAAATGGCAAAACGGAAGGTGGATACTGAGAACCGGGGTTTCAAACAAGGTGGGAGTCGGAGTATATGTTCACGATAGCTGGAAAACCTGTGTGTCTTCTGTGTGGAGAATGTGGCGGTACTGAAAGAGTATAATCTGAGACGACATTATGAAACGAAACACGCGGACAAAAACAAGAATATGGACATGGAACAAAGGCTACAAAAGGCAGAGGAATTAAAACGAGGCCTCAAATCTCGACAGGCTCTGTTCAAAAAGCCAAATCAAAGGCCAGGCTGCTGACAAGGCCAGTTTTATTTTGGCAGAAGAGATCGCTAAATCAGCCCGGCCATTTACGGAGGGGGATTTCATCAAAAACTGCATGATTAAAGTTTGTGACGAAGTTTGCCCAGAAAAAGGCAACTCTTTTTAAATGTGAGTCTGAGCAGAAACACCATTGCCGAGAGAGTAGACCAGTTGTCCATCAATCTAAAAGAGCAGCTTGAAAAAGGGAAAAGATTTTATTGCATATTCCTTGGCTGTGGATGAGAGCACCGACATTTCTGACATTGCCCAGTTGTCAATTTTCATCCAGTGGACTCCAACCTAACCGTGACAGAGGAGTTTTTGGCTTTATCCTATGCATGGCACAACTACGGGGCATGATTTGTATGAAGAGGTGTCAAGATGTGTAAATGAGATGGAGCTGCCTTGGGAAAAACTCGTGGGTTTGACAACCGACGGATTGCGATTTGGACACAGGAGCGGACTGGTGGCGAAGATACGGGAAAAGATGCAAGAGGAAAACGCGACAGGTGAGCTGACAGCTTATCATTGTATCATACACCAGGAAGCGTTGTTAAAGCCTTGAAAATGGAGCATGTAATGAGCATCATCACGTTTTTGAGTTAACTTTATCAGAGCCAAAGGTTTGAATCACCGCCAGTTCAAGGCATTTCTGATTAGTGTCCCAGCATGGTGATTTGCTTATCACACAAAATGGATAAGCCAGGGAAAGGTGCTTCAAATCTGTTTCGAGCTTTGAGGAGATTTGTCTGTTCTTGGACAGCAAAGGGAAAGACACAACACAACTCCGAGACAGAAATGTTTCTGTGGAAATGGCTTTTCTGTGTGACATTATAGTCATCTGAATGCAATAAACTTGCAGCTGCAGGGTGCGGGATCGTGTCATCTCTGATATGTACAGTACAGTGAAGGCATTTAAAACCAAACTGACTCTGTGGGAGACGTGCGGAAAGAAAATTTGAGCCACTTTCCCAGCTGCCAGACCATGAAAGAGAAGCTCTCTACCAGTTTTGATAAAATAGGTATGCTTGCCGCTGACTTTCGAATTTGCTGACTTTGAAGCACAAAAAAGCAGGTTGGAACTGCTCAATAACCCATTTGCTGTTGACGTGGAAAGCTGGAACTGGAAAGCTCACCACCTCCAAATGGATTTTGACCTCCAATGCAATGATGCACTGAGGGCAAAATATGACGGCAGTGGGTGCTGCGGAGTTCGCCCGTTTCCTCCCCGGCACAATGCCCCAGCTTAGGCTGCTCAAACGTTGTCTATGTTTGGCAGCACATACCTGTGTGAACAACTGTTTTCTTTGATGAACCTGAACAAAACATCACACAGAAGTCGACTTACTGCTGAACACCTCCAAATACAATTCTGAGGATTTCTTCAAAGCCTATAACATTGATGAACTTGTGGAAAAGATGGGACACCACCAAGTATCACCCTCAACCTCAAACAAGTGAACATTACTGTGGCAATCACATATTTAGAGTTTTTACTCAGTTCAAGTTTAAAAGTTAAAATTTAATATTTGTTTTCACTGCATGTTACTTCTCCTTAAACAAAGTGTTGTTTTTGATTAATAGATTTTTGCACTTTATTTTTTTGTATTTCAATCAATTATATTTTAAAAATATTTCAGTTGAGTGGATGATAGAAAATTGCTATTATTGTTTTTTTTTGAAGTAAATTTAGCCCACTTTTGCTAAAATAGAAAATATAGTCTACTGATGGTGCCTTGAATACCGGTTTCTTTCATTTAATGTTCATGTTATGGGGATATTTATATAAAGGAAATTTGTCTTTTGTGTCTGTTGAAAATTAAAGATTACTGACAGAGCCATAAGAAAATATTGCTTTATTTATCTGATCATATTGTAATATATTTGTTAGGTTTTCAGTAAATTAGGTTCACAACAGTTCATTGCGTCATTTAAAAATTTTTCAATGAACATTCGAACAGTCCGGCCCTCGTCTTGTAGCTGATTTTTTTATTTGGCCCTCCGTCCATTTGACTTTGACACCCCTGTACTAAAGTGTCCAAGGAGTTTTGTCATGTTACGTTGCTAGTAGATGATCAAAAACAGAGAGAGACAGCAACCTGAAGTGCAACCTGCCCACTCAGATCTATCATTGTGTTTGGGGATGGAACCAGCTAGCTAGCAAGCAAGCTACAACAGCTCTGGCTCTCGAAAACTCTACTCTGCATTTTACATTCTCTCTACAGTTCTCAGCCATTAGCTTTGCCTACGGCTGCCTCATGTGAACTACAAACCCAACACTGTATTTTAACATTTATAAACATCAATAATCATCACTTTTGATACGGCTTTCAAAATATAGGGCCCTTTCATCAGCGAGAAAGAATCCTTCAAATACAAAAAGCTTACTGTAGCTGTTATGGACAGATCCATACACCTTCTGATGAAACTACACATCCATTACACCTTCTGATGAAACTACACATCCATTACACCTTCTGATGAAACTACACGTCCATACACCTTCTGATGAAACTACACGTCCATTACACCTTCTGATGAAACTACACGTCCATACACCTTCTGATGAAACTACACATCCATTACACCTTCTGATGAAACTACACGTCCATACACCTTCTGATGAAACTACACGTCCATTACACCTTCTGATGAAACTACACATCCATTACACCTTCTGATGAAACTACACATCCATTACACCTTCTGATGAAACTACACGTCCATTACACCTTCTGATGAAACTACACGTCCATACACCTTCTGATGAAACTACACGTCCATTACACCTTCTGATGAAACTACACGTCCATTACACCTTCTGATGAAACTACACGTCCATACACCTTCTGATGAAACTACACATCCATTACACCTTCTGATGAAACTACACATCCATTACACCTTCTGATGAAACTACACGTCCATTACACCTTCTGATGAAACTACACGTCCATACACCTTCTGATGAAACTACACGTCCATTACACCTTCTGATGAAACTACACGTCCATTACACCTTCTGATGAAACTACACGTCCATACACCTGATGAAACTACACGTCCATTACACCTTCTGATGAAACTACACGTCCATTACACCTTCTGATGAAACTACACGTCCATACACCTGATGAAACTACACGTCCATTACACCTTCTGATGAAACTACACATCCATTACACCTTCTGATGAAACTACACGTCCATACACCTGATGACACTACACGTCCATTACACCTTCTGATGAAACTACACGTCCATACACCTGATGAAACTACACGTCCATTACACCTTCTGATGAAACTACACGTCCATACACCTGATGAAACTACACGTCCATACACCTTCTGATGAAACTACACATCCATTACACCTTCTGATGAAACTACACGTCCATTACACCTTCTGATGAAACTACACGTCCATTACACCTTCTGGTGAAACTACACATCCATTACACCTTCTGACGAAACTACACGTCCATTACACTTCTCGAGTTACGCTTACACACAGGTGTTTGGTGCATGCTAGAGAGCTAATTAGCACAGGTGTTCAGAGCATGCTAGATAGCTAATTAGCACAGGTGTTCAGAGCATGCTAGATAGCTAATTAGCATAGGTGCTCAGAGCATGCTAGATAGCTAATTAGCACAGGTGTTCAGAGCATGCTAGATAGATAATTAGCACAGGTGTTCAGAGCATGCTAGATAGATAATTAGCACAGGTGTTCAGAGCATGCTAGATAGCTAATTAGCATAGGTGTTCAGACCATGCTAGATAGCTAATTAGCATAGGTGTTCAGAGCATGCTATATAGCTAATTAGCATAGGTGTTCAGAGCATGCTATATAGCTAATTAGCATAGGTGTTCAGAGCATGCTAGAGAGCTAATTAGCATAGGTGTTCAGAGCATGCTATATAGCTAATTAGCATAGGTGTTCAGAGCATGCTAGAGAGCTAATTAGCATAGGTGTTCAGAGCATGCTAGAGAGCTAATTAGCATAGGTGTTCAGAGCATGCTATATAGCTAATTAGCATAGGTGTTCAGAGCATGCTAGATAGCTAATTGGTATAGGTGTTCAGAGCACAGGTGTTCAGATAGCTAATTAGCACAGGTGTTCAGAGCATGCTAGATAGTTAATTAGCACAGGTGTTCAGAGCATGCTAGATAGATAATTAGCACAGGTGTTCAGAACATGCTAGATAGATAATTAGCACAGGTGTTCAGAGCATGCTAGATAGATAATTAGCACAGGTGTTCAGAGCATGCTAGATAGATAATTAGCACAGGTGTTCAGAGCATGCTAGATAGATCATTAGCACAGGTGTTCAGAGCATGCTAGATAGATAATTAGCACAGGTGTTCAGAGCATGCTAGATAGATAATTAGCACAGGTGTTCAGAGCATGCTAGATAGATAATTAGCACAGGTGTTCAGAGCATGCCGGATAATTAATTAGCACAGGTGTTCAGAGCATGCTAGATAGATTATTAGCACAGGTGTTCAGAGCATGCTAGATAGATAATTAGCACAGGTGTTCAGATAGCTAATTAGCACAGGTGTTCAGAGCATGCTAGATAGTTAATTAGCACAGGTGTTCAGAGCATGCTAGATAGATAATTAGCACATGTGTTCAGAACATGCTAGATAGATAATTAGCATAGGTGTTCAGAGCATGCTAGATAGATAATTAGCACAGGTGTTCAGAGCATGCTAGATAGATAATTAGCACAGGTGTTCAGAGCATGCTAGATAGATCATTAGCACAGGTGTTCAGAGCATGCTAGATAGATAATTAGCACAGGTGTTCAGAGCATGCTAGATAGATAATTAGCACAGGTGTTCAGAGCATGCTAGATAGATAATTAGCACAGGTGTTCAGAGCATGCTAGATAGATTATTAGCACAGGTGTTCAGAGCATGCTAGATAGATAATTAGCACAGGTGTTCAGAGCATGCTAGATAATTAGCACAGGTGTTCAGATAGCTAATTAGCACAGGTGTTCAGAGCATGCTAGATAGTTAATTAGCACAGGTGTTCAGAGCATGCTAGATAGATAATTAGCACAGGTGTTCAGAACATGCTAGATAGATAATTAGCACAGGTGTTCAGAGCATGCTAGATAGATAATTAGCACAGGTGTTCAGAGCATGCTAGATAGATAATTAGCACAGGTGTTCAGAGCATGCTAGATAGATCATTAGCACAGGTGTTCAGAGCATGCTAGATAGATCATTAGCACAGGTGTTCAGAGCATGCTAGATAGATAATTAGCACAGGTGTTCAGAGCATGCTAGATAGATAATTAGCACAGGTGTTCAGAGCATGCTAGATAGATTATTAGCACAGGTGTTCAGAGCATGCTAGATAGATAATTAGCACAGGTGTTCAGAGCATGCTAGATAATTAGCACAGGCAGTCACCTCTTGTCATTCGTCTGTTTCACGTAAACTAACACTGTTACATGGCTGCGTGGGAATACTAACCATAACCCTATTTTATTTTACTTAGGCAAATAAGTAAAGAACAAGTTCTTATTTGCAATTACAGCCTAGGAACAGTGGGTTAACTGACTTCAGGGGCAGAATGACAGATTTTTACCTTTTATCAGCTCCGGGATTCTAGCAACCTTTCAGTTACTAGTCCAGTGTTATGACCACGAGGCTACCCTGCCTCTAACCACGAGGCTACCCTGCCTCTAACCACGAGGCTACCCTGCCTCTGACCACGAGACTACCCTGCCTCTGACCACGAGACTACCCTGCCTCTGACCACGAGGCTACCCTGCCTCTAACCACGAGGCTACCCTGCCTCTAACCACGAGGCTACCCTGCCTCTGACCACGAGGCTACCCTGCCTCTGACCACGAGGCTACCCTGCCTCTGACCACGAGGCTACCCTGCCTCTAACCACGAGGCTACCCAGCCTCTCACCACGAGGCTACCCTGCCTCTGACCACGAGGCTACCCTGCCTCTGACCACGAGGCTACCCTGCCTCTGACCACGAGGCGACCCTGCCTCTGACCACGAGGCTACCCTGGCGGCTACAATGCTGTTATGGTGTCACCCCAAAACATCAGCTATGCGGGTGTCGGCTATTGCCAGTTAACACTTGATCTGATTGGTCTAAACCAGGCTGGACAGCCATAATCACGATCCTTCCCTGGATATAGTCTTCCACCTGCGTCAGGACATTTTCAGAGTATCACAGTCAGCCTGCTTGTGTGTGTGTGTGTTTGAAGATGAGTAGTTTTAATTCTGCATGTGTGCTAACCTAGTTACCGTGTGTGTGTGTTTGTTGTGAGCTGTGTTTAAAGGAATCTTTGAAGACGATTATTTATTTATTTTATTTTATCTTTATTTAACTAGGCAAGTCTCTAGGCTGCTGCAGCTCCTGAAATAAACATCTATCTGATTGAACTATACGTTCTGAGAGGATTTGAGGAGATGTTTAGGAAGTTTTGAATCTCAGAAACTCAAAGTTTTCTCTTATGTTTGTTTTAAACATCTCAAAAGTTTTGTTGACTCCTTTCAACCCATCTTAAAACCACCCACATGAATATATTCCTTTCACTCTTGGTTAATGATCAGTCATTGTTTTGTGGTCAGAGACATTTACATTTACATTTAAGTCATTTAGCAGACGCTCTTATCCAGAGCGACTTACAAATTGGTGCTTTCACCTTATGACATCCAGTGGAACAGCCACTTTACAATAGTGCATCTAGGTCTTTTAAGGGGGGGGGGGGTGAGAAGGATTACTTTATCCTATCCTAGGTATTCCTTAAAGAGGTGGGGTTTCAGGTGTCTCCGGAAGGTGGTGATGACTCCGCTGTCCTGGCGTCGTGAGGGAGTTTGTTCCACCATTGGGGGGCCAGAGCAGCGAACAGTTTTGACTGGGTTGAGCGGGAACTGTACTTCCTCAGTGGTAGGGAGGCGAGCAGGCCAGAGGTGGATGAACGCAGTGCCCTTGTTTGGGTGTAGGGCCTGATCAGAGCCTGGAGGTACTGAGGTGCCGTTCCCCTCACAGCTCCGTAGGCAAGCACCATGGTCTTGTAGCGGATGCGAGCTTCAACTGGAAGCCAGTGGAGAGAGCGGAGGAGCGGGGTGACGTGAGAGAACTTGGGAAGGTTGAACACCAGACGGGCTGCGGCGTTCTGGATGAGTTGTAGGGGTTTAATGGCACAGGCAGGGAGCCCAGCCAACAGCAAGTTGCAGTAATCCAGACGGGAGATGACAAGTGCCTGGATTAGGACCTGTGCCGCTTCCTGTGTGAGGCAGGGTCGTACTCTGCGGATGTTGTAGAGCATGAACCTACAGGAACGGGCCACCGCCTTGATGTTAGTTGAGAACGACAGGGTGTTTTGTTCAGGATCACGCCAAGGTTCTTAGCGCTCTGGGAGGAGGACACGATGGAGTTGTCAACCGTGATGGCGAGATCATGGAACGGGCAGTCCTTCCCCGGGAGGAAGAGCAGCTCCGTCTTGCCGAGGTTCAGCTTGAGGTGGTGATCCGTCATCCACACTGATATGTCTGCCAGACATGCAGAGATGCGATTCGCCACCTGGTCATCAGAGGGGGGAAAGGAGAAGATTAATTGTGTGTCGTCTGCATAGCAATGATAGGAGAGACCATGTGAGGTTATGACAGAGCCAAGTGACTTGGTGTATAGCGAGAATAGGAGAGGGCCTAGAACAGAGCCCTGGGGGACACCAGTGGTGAGAGCGCGTGGTGAGGAGACAGATTCTCGCCACGCCACCTGGTAGGAGCGACCTGTCAGGTAGGACGCTAGAACAGAGCCCTGGGGGACACCAGTGGTGAGAGCGCGTGGAGCGAGAGAGAGTAGAGAGCGAGAGAGAGTGTAGAGCGAGGGAGAGTGTGGAGAGAGAGAGTAGAGAGAGAAAGAGAGTGGAGTCTGAAAGAGAGTAGAGTCTGATTTTATCATAGTCATGCAGTGAAACCATACTAATTTCCTTCAGCACAATATGTATGGTTATTGGGGTCTAAATTAACTTAATAACTGAGAACTGGTTACCACAGAATTACTGTTTGGGAATATGTTCACCCTTTGTATTTAGGTGGAAATGGTTAATCGCTTGAGAGCTGAAGACTTGTGTTCGTTCCCAGAACTAATGCCTGGTTTTAGCTCAGTGGGCTAATATGTTGCTGGTTAGTTGATTAGATGATGGTGTTGTCGGTAGTGGATATGCTGTGCTGGGTGAAACATTGGTGAGATTCCTTAGCCGTATGGTTAAACTGTTGGTGAATGAAATGTGTGATAGAATCTTCTCACCAATGTAGGTGAACTCAGCTGGTTCAGAGCTGTGCAAATTATATTATGCTACAATGCAGCTCTCTACTCTCTCTCATTCTCTCTCCTCTCTTATCTCTCTCTCCTCTCTACTCTCTCCCTGTCTCTCTCTCTCTTCTCTCTTTCTCCTCTCTACTCTCTCTCCTCCTCTCTTCTCTCACTCTCTCTCTCTCACACTTTCTCTACTCTCTGCTCTCTCTCACTCTTTCTCTACTCTCTGCTCTCTACTCTCTCTCTCTATACTCTCTCTCAATTCAATTCAAGTGGCTTTATTTTGCATGGTAAACATATGTTAACTTTCCAAAGCAAGTGAGGTAGATAATATACAAAAGTGAAATAAATAAAAAACAAAAAAAACTGTAAACATGACAGTCACAGACGTTTCAAAACAATAAAGACATTACAAATGTCATATTATATATATATATATATATATATATATACATACAGTGTTGTTAAAGTACAAATAGTTCAAGTACAAAAGGGAAAATAAATAAGCATAAATATGGGTTGTATTTACAAGGGTGTTTGTTCCTCACTGGTTGACCTTTTCTTGCAGCAAAAGCTCACAAATCTTGCTGCTATGATGGCACTCTGTGGTATTTCACCCAGTAGATATGGGAGTTTATCAAAATCGGGTTTGTTTTCTAATTCTTTGTGGATCTGTGTAATCTGAGAGAAATGTATGTCTGTAATATACAGTTACAGTTGGCAGGAGGTTAGGAAGTGCAGCTCAGTTTCCACCTCATTTTGTGGGCAGTGAGCACATAGCCTGTCTTCTCTTGAGAGCCAAGTCTGCCTACGGAGGCCTTTCTCAATAGCAAGGCTATGCTCACTGAGTCTGTACATATTCAAAGCTTTCCTTAAGTTTGGGTCAGTCACAGTGGTTAGGTGTTCTGCCACTGTGTACTCTCTGTTTAGGGCCAAATAGCATTCTAGTTTGCTCTGTTTTTTGTTAATTCTTTCCAATGCGTCAAGTAACTATCTTTTTGATTTCTCGTGATTTGGTTGGGTCTAATTGTGCTGCTGTCCTGGGGCTCTGTGGGGTCTGTTTGTGTTTGTGAACAGAGCCCCAGGACCAGCTTGCTTAGGGGACTCTTCTCCAGGTTCATCTCTCTGTAGGTGATGGCTTTGTTATGGAAGGTTTGGGAATTGCTTCCTTTTAGGTGGTTTTAGAATTTAACAACTCTTTTCTGCATTTTAATAATTAGCGGGTTTTGGCCTAATTCTGCTCTGCATGTATTATTAGGTGTTTTACATTGTACACTGAGCTTTGTGGAAGTTACCTGTGGCACTGATGTTTAGGCCAAGGTATATATCGTTTTTTGTGTGCTCGAGGGCAATGGTGTCTAGATGGAAATTGTGTTTGTGGTCCCGGTGACCTGACCTTTTTTGGAACAACATAATTTTGGTCTTACTGAGATGTACTGTCAGGGCCCAGGTCCTTGGTTGGTGACAGAAGCACCAGATTATCAGCAAACAGCAAACAGTAGACATTTGACATCAGATTCTAGCAGGGTGAGGCAGGGTGCTGCAGACTTTTCTAGTGGCCTCGCCAATTTGTTGATATATATGTTGAAGAGGATGGGGCTTAAGCTGCATCCCTGTCTCACCCCACGGCCCTGTGGGAAGAAATGTGTGTTTTTTGCCTATTTTAACTTCACTCTTGTTGTTTGTGTTCATGGATTTTATAATGTCGTATGTTTTTTCCCCCAACACAAATTTCCATCAATTTGTATAGCAGACCCTCATGCCAAATTGAGTGGAATACTTTTTTTGAAATCAACAAAGAATGAGAAGACTGCCTTTGTTTTGGTTTGTTTGTTTGTCAATTAGGGTGTGCAGGGTGAATACGTCGTCTGTCGTGCGATCATTTGGTGAAAAGCCAATTTGACATCAGCTTGAGTCTGCTGTTAATGATAATGCAGATGATTTTCCCAAGGTTGCTGTTGACGCACAGTAGGTATTGGGATCAAATTTGTCTCCACTTTCGTGGATTGGGGTGATAATTCCTTGGTTCCAAATATTGGGGAAGATGCCAGAGCGAAGGATGATGTTAAAGAGATTTAGGAGTCCCCACGAAACCTACCATTGACTATGTACATACCCAGCGTGCGAGAGAGCTGCGGGAGTTGTGACCTGTTTTGTTGGTTATTTTGTCATAGTTGTGCCTAGGAGGGCATATGGGATGCTGTCCCCTCCGGCAGGTGTTTATCCCCCTGTGCGTTGTCAGGTTCTTGTCTGTTTCTGGCATTTAGGTCGCCACAGACTAGTACATGTCCCTGGGCCTGGAAATGATTGATTATCCATTCCAGGATGAAGAAGCTGTCTCCATTAAAGTATGGGGATTGTTGTGGGGGGATATAGGTAGCACACAGGAGGACATTGTTCTCTGTTAAGATCATTTCCTTTTGAATTTCTATCCAAATGTTCCTGTTTTGATTAATTTAACGGAGTGAGTTAGGTCTGCTCTATACCAAATTAGCATACCCCCTGAGTCCCATCCCTGTTTCACACCTGGTAGTTTGGTGGATGGGACTACCAGCTCTCTGTAACCTAGAGGGCAAACTGTGGGTCCGTCTCCGTCTATACCAGGTTTCTTGTAGGATGACAATGTCTGTATTTCCAATTTCTTTGATGAAGTCCAGGTTCCTGCTTTTTAGGCCAAAGGCAGATGACCTCAGGCCTTGGATATTACAGGATGAGATAGTGAAGGCTTTGTGTTCCATAAAGTATCCCATGTTGTTTGTTGTGTGGTTTGGCCTCAGGCCAGTAAGTGTGAGCAGAGCCTGCTGAGCGTCTCTCTCTCTACTCTCTCTCTCTCTCTACTCTCTCTCTACTCTCTCTACTCCCTCTCTCTACTCTCACTCTCTACTCTCTCTCTCTACTCTCTCTACTCCCTCTCTCTACTCTCACTCTCTACTCTCTCTCTACTCTCTCTCTACTCCCTCTCTCTACTCTCTTTACTCTCTCTCTACTCTCTCTCTCTACTCTCACTCTCTACTCTCTCTCTCTACTCTCTCTACTCCCTCTCTCTACTCTCACTCTCTACTCTCTCTCTACTCCCTCTCTCTACTCTCTTTACTCTCTCTCTACTCTCTCTACTCTCACTCTCTACTCTCACTCTCTACTCTCTCTCTCTCTCTACTCTACCTCTCTCTCTACTCTCTCTCTCTCTCTCTCTCTCTACTCTCTCTCTCCACACTCTCTCTCGCTCTACACTCTCTCTCTCTCTACTCTACCTCTCTCTCTACTCTCTTTCTCTCTCTACTCTCTCTCTCCACACTCTCTCTCGCTCTACACTCTCTCTCGCTCTCTACTCTCTCTCGCTCTACACTCTCTCTCTCTCGTTCTCTACTCTCTCTCGCTCTACACTCTCTCTCTCTACTCTCTGTCTCTCGCTCTCTACTCTCTCTCGCTCTACACTCTCTCTCTCTCTCGCTCTCTACTCTCTCTCGCGCTACACTCTCTCTCCCTCTACTCTCTGTCTCTCGCTCTCTACTCTCTCTCGCGCTACACTCTCTCTCTCGCTCTCGCTCTCTACTCTCTCTCGCTCTACACTCTCTCTCTCTCTGCTCTACCTCTCTCTACTCTCTCTCTCTCTACTCTCTCTCGCTCTACACTCTCTCTCTCTCTGCTCTACCTCTCTCTACTCTCTCTCTCTCTCTCTCTACTCTCTCTCCACACTCTCTCTCGCCACACTCTCTCTCGCTCTACACTCTCTCTCGCTCTCTACTCTCTCTCGCTCTACACTCTCTCTCTCTCGCTCTCTACTCTCTCTCGCTCTACACTCTCTCTCTCGCTCTCTACTCTCTCTCGCGCTACACTCTCTCTCCCTCTACTCTCTGTCTCTCGCTCTCTACTCTCTCTCGCTCTACACTCTCTCTCTCTCTCTCGCTCTCTACTCTCTCTCGCGCTACACTCTCTCTCTCTCGCTCTACACACTCTCTCTCTCTCGCTCTCTACTCTCTCTCGCTCTACACACTCTCTCTCTCGCTCTCTACTCTCTCTCGCTCTACACTCTCTCTATCTCTACTCTCTGTCTCTCTCTCTCTGAAATTAAGCACCAAATCCCAAGGAACAACCAGATCTGTCTCCCTATTTATATTCCTATGAGGAGGGAGTGATGGCTGCCATGAGTCACACAGATTTAGTATCTTAATTTCAGCCATTTTTCGACAGTGAGAAAATAATCCCGCAGCAACAGGAAATGTAAATTATTATGTGGATTATAATTAATGGACATTTTTGTGTAATTGTAGAGAAAGTAGGATGCTGAAGAGATATGTGCACGCAAAATGGCAAGGAGGAGAGGAGACATGGTACAGTAGGGTCTGACAGACCAACTAGGAGGAGAGGAGAGGAGACATGGTACAGTAGGGTCTGACAGCCCAACTAGGAGGAGAGGAGAGGAGACATGGTACAGTAGGGTCTGACAGCCCAACTATGAGGAGAGGAGAGGAGACATGGTACAGTAGGGTCTGACAGCCCAACTAGGAGGAGAGGAGAGGAGACATGGTACAGTAGGGTCTGACAGCCCAACTAGGGGAGAGGAGACATGGTACAGTAGGGTCTGACAGCCCAACTATGAGGAGAGGAGAGGAGACATGGTACAGTAGGGTCTGACAGCCCAACTAGGAGGAGAGGAGAGGAGACATGGTACAGTAGGGTCTGACAGCCCAACTAGGGGAGAGGAGACATGGTACAGTAGGGTCTGACAGACCAACTAGGAGGAGAGGAGACATGGTACAGTAGGGTCTGACAGACCAACTAGGAGGAGAGGAGACATGGTACAGTAGGGTCTGACAGACCAACTAGGAGGAGAGGAGACATGGTACAGTAGGGTCTGACAGACCAACTAGGAGGAGAGGAGACATGGTACAGTAGGGTCTGACAGACCAACTAGGAGGAGAGGAGAGGAGACATGGTACAGTAGGGTCTGACAGACCAACTAGGAGGAGAGGAGAGGAGACATGGTACAGTAGGGTCTGACAGACCAACTAGAAGGAGAGGAGAGGAGACATGGTACAGTAGGGTCTGACAGACCAACTAGGAGGAGAGGAGAGGAGACATGGTACAGTAGGGTCTGACAGACCAACTAGGGGAGAGGAGAGGAGACATGGTACAGTAGGGTCTGACAGCCCAACTATGAGGAGAGGAGAGGAGACATGGTACAGTAGGGTCTGACAGCCCAACTAGGAGGAGAGGAGAGGAGACATGGTACAGTAGGGTCTGACAGCCCAACTAGGGAGAGGGAGACATGGTACAGTAGGGTCTGACAGACCAACTAGGAGGAGAGGGAGAGGAGACATGGTATAGTAGGGTCTGACAGACCAACTAGGAGGAGAGGAGAGGAGACATGGTACAGTAGGGTCTGACAGACCAACTAGGAGGAGAGGAGACATGGTACAGTAGGGTCTGACAGACCAACTAGGAGGAGAGGAGACATGGTACAGTAGGGTCTGACAGACCAACTAGGAGGAGAGGAGAGGAGACATGGTACAGTAGGGTCTGACAGACCAACTAGGAGGAGAAGAGACATGGTACAGTAGGGTCTGACAGACCAACTAGGAGGAGAGGAGAGGAGACATGGTACAGTAGGGTCTGACAGACCAACTAGGAGGAGAGGAGAGGAGACATGGTACAGTAGGATCTGACAGACCAACTAGGAGGAGAGGAGAGGAGACATGGTACAGTAGGGTCTGACAGCCCAACTAGGAGGAGAGGAGAGGAGACATGGTACAGTAGGGTCTGACAGCCCAACTAGGGGAGAGGAGACATGGTACAGTAGGGTCTGACAGACCAACTAGGAGGAGAGGAGAGGAGACATGGTATAGTAGGGTCTGACAGACCAACTAGGAGGAGAGGAGAGGAGACATGGTACAGTAGGGTCTGACAGACCAACTAGGAGGAGAGGAGACATGGTACAGTAGGGTCTGACAGACCAACTAGGAGGAGAGGAGACATGGTACAGTAGGGTCTGACAGACCAACTAGGAGGAGAGGAGAGGAGACATGGTACAGTAGGGTCTGACAGACCAACTAGGAGGAGAAGAGACATGGTACAGTAGGGTCTGACAGACCAACTAGGAGGAGAGGAGAGGAGACATGGTACAGTAGGGTCTGACAGACCAACTAGGAGGAGAGGAGAGGAGACATGGTACAGTAGGGTCTAACAGACCAACTAGGAGGAGAGGAGAGGAGACATGGTACAGTAGGGTCTGACAGACCAACTAGGAGCAGAGGAGAGACATGGTACAGTAGGGTCTGACAGACCAACTAGGAGGAGAGGAGAGACATGGTACAGTAGGGTCTGACAGACCAACTAGGAGGAGAGGAGGAGACATGGTACAGTAGGGTCTGACAGACCAACTAGGAGGAGAGGAGACATGGTACAGTAGGGTCTGACAGACCAACTAGGAGGAGAGGAGACATGGTACAGTAGGGTCTGACAGACCAACCAGGAGGAGAGGAGACATGGTACAGTAGGGTCTGACAGACCAACTAGGAGGAGAGGAGAGGAGATATGGTACAGTAGGGTCTGACAGACCAACTAGGAGGAGAGGAGAGGAGATATGGTACAGTAGGGTCTGACAGACCAACTAGGAGGAGAGGAGAGGAGATATGGTACAGTAGGGTCTGACAGACCAACTAGGAGGAGAGGAGACATGGTACAGTAGGGTCTGACAGACCAACTAGGAGGAGAGGAGAGGAGACATGGTACAGTAGGGTCTGACACCCCAACTAGGAGGAGAGGAGAGGAGACATGGTACAGTAGGGTCTGACAGACCAACTAGGAGGAGAGGAGAGGAGACATGGTACAGTAGGGTCTGACAGACCAACTAGGAGGAGAGGAGACATGGTACAGTAGGGTCTGACAGACCAACTAGGAGGAGAGGAGAGGAGATATGGTACAGTAGGGTCTGACAGACCAACTAGGAGGAGAGGAGAGGAGATATGGTACAGTAGGGTCTGACAGACCAACTAGGAGGAGAGGAGAGGAGATATGGTACAGTAGGGTCTGACAGACCAACTAGGAGGAGAGGAGACATGGTACAGTAGGGTCTGACAGACCAACTAGGAGGAGAGGAGAGGAGACATGGTACAGTAGGGTCTGACACCCCAACTAGGAGGAGAGGAGAGGAGACATGGTACAGTAGGGTCTGACAGACCAACTAGGAGGAGAGGAGAGGAGACATGGTACAGTAGGGTCTGACAGACCAACTAGGAGGAGAGGAGAGGAGACATGGTACAGTAGGGTCTGACAGACCAACTAGGAGGAGAGGAGAGGAGACATGGTATAGTAGGGTCTGACAGACCAACTAGGAGGAGAGGAGACATGGTACAGTAGGGTCTGACAGACCAACTAGGAGGAGAGGAGACATGGTACAGTAGGGTCTGACAGACCAACTAGGAGGAGAGGAGAGGAGACATGGTACAGTAGGGTCTGACAGACCAACTAGGAGGAGAGGAGAGGAGACATGGTACAGTAGGGTCTGACAGACCAACTAGGAGGAGAGGAGACATGGTACAGTAGGGTCTGACAGACCAACTAGGAGGAGAGGAGAGGAGACATGGTACAGTAGGGTCTGACAGACCAACTAGGAGGAGAGGAGAGGAGACATGGTACAGTAGGGTCTGACAGACCAACTAGGAGGAGAGGAGAGGAGACATGGTACAGTAGGGTCTGACAGACCAACTAGAAGGAGAGGAGAGGAGACATGGTACAGTAGGGTCTGACAGACCAACTAGGAGGAGAGGAGAGGAGACATGGTACAGTAGGGTCTGACAGACCAACTAGGGGAGAGGAGAGGAGACATGGTACAGTAGGGTCTGACAGCCCAACTATGAGGAGAGGAGAGGAGACATGGTACAGTAGGGTCTGACAGCCCAACTAGGAGGAGAGGAGAGGAGACATGGTACAGTAGGGTCTGACAGCCCAACTAGGGGAGAGGAGACATGGTACAGTAGGGTCTGACAGACCAACTAGGAGGAGAGGAGAGGAGACATGGTATAGTAGGGTCTGACAGACCAACTAGGAGGAGAGGAGAGGAGACATGGTACAGTAGGGTCTGACAGACCAACTAGGAGGAGAGGAGAGGAGACATGGTACAGTAGGGTCTGACAGACCAACTAGGAGGAGAGGAGACATGGTACAGTAGGGTCTGACAGACCAACTAGGAGGAGAGGAGACATGGTACAGTAGGGTCTGACAGACCAACTAGGAGGAGAGGAGAGGAGACATGGTACAGTAGGGTCTGACAGACCAACTAGGAGGAGAAGAGACATGGTACAGTAGGGTCTGACAGACCAACTAGGAGGAGAGGAGAGGAGACATGGTACAGTAGGGTCTGACAGACCAACTAGGAGGAGAGGAGAGGAGACATGGTACAGTAGGATCTGACAGACCAACTAGGAGGAGAGGAGAGGAGACATGGTACAGTAGGGTCTGACAGACCAACTAGGAGGAGAGGAGAGGAGACATGGTACAGTAGGGTCTGACAGACCAACTAGGAGGAGAGGAGAGGAGACATGGTACAGTAGGGTCTGACAGACCAACTAGGAGGAGAGGAGAGGAGACATGGTACAGTAGGGTCTAACAGACCAACTAGGAGGAGAGGAGAGGAGACATGGTACAGTAGGGTCTGACAGACCAACTAGGAGCAGAGGAGACATGGTACAGTAGGGTCTGACAGACCAACTAGGAGGAGAGGAGACATGGTACAGTAGGGTCTGACAGACCAACTAGGAGGAGAGGAGAGGAGACATGGTACAGTAGGGTCTGACAGACCAACTAGGAGGAGAGGAGACATGGTACAGTAGGGTCTGACAGACCAACTAGGAGGAGAGGAGACATGGTACAGTAGGGTCTGACAGACCAACCAGGAGGAGAGGAGACATGGTACAGTAGGGTCTGACAGACCAACTAGGAGGAGAGGAGAGGAGATATGGTACAGTAGGGTCTGACAGACCAACTAGGAGGAGAGGAGAGGAGATATGGTACAGTAGGGTCTGACAGACCAACTAGGAGGAGAGGAGAGGAGATATGGTACAGTAGGGTCTGACAGACCAACTAGGAGGAGAGGAGACATGGTACAGTAGGGTCTGACAGACCAACTAGGAGGAGAGGAGAGGAGACATGGTACAGTAGGGTCTGACAGACCAACTAGGAGGAGAGGAGAGGAGACATGGTACAGTAGGGTCTGACAGATCAACTAGGAGGAGAGGAGAGGAGACATGGTACAGTAGGGTCTGACAGACCAACTAGGAGGAGAGGAGAGGAGACATGGTATAGTAGGGTCTGACAGACCAACTAGGAGGAGAGGAGACATGGTACAGTAGGGTCTGACAGACCAACTAGGAGGAGAGGAGACATGGTACAGTAGGGTCTGACAGACCAACTAGGAGGAGAGGAGAGGAGACATGGTACAGTAGGGTCTGACAGACCAACTAGGAGGAGAGGAGAGGAGACATGGTACAGTAGGGTCTGACAGACCAACTAGGAGGAGAGGAGACATGGTACAGTAGGGTCTGACAGACCAACTAGGAGGAGAGGAGAGGAGACATGGTACAGTAGGGTCTGACAGACCAACTAGGAGGAGAGGAGAGGAGACATGGTACAGTAGGGTCTGACAGACCAACTAGGAGGAGAGGAGAGGAGACATGGTACAGTAGGGTCTGACAGACCAACTAGGAGGAGAGGAGAGGAGACATGGTACAGTAGGGTCTGACAGACCAACTAGGAGGAGAGGAGACATGGTACAGTAGGGTCTAACAGACCAACTAGGAGGAGAGGAGAGGAGACATGGTACAGTAGGGTCTGACAGACCAACTAGGAGGAGAGGAGACATGGTACAGTAGGGTCTGACAGACCAACTAGGAGGAGAGGAGACATGGTACAGTAGGGTCTGACAGACCAACCAGGAGGAGAGGAGAGGAGACATGGTACAGTAGGGTCTGACAGACCAACTAGGAGGAGAGGAGAGGAGATATGGTACAGTAGGGTCTGACAGACCAACTAGGAGGAGAGGAGAGGAGATATGGTACAGTAGGGTCTGACAGACCAACTAGGAGGAGAGGAGAGGAGATATGGTACAGTAGGGTCTGACAGACCAACTAGGAGGAGAGGAGAGGAGATATGGTACAGTAGGGTCTGACAGACCAACTAGGAGGAGAGGAGAGGAGACATGGTACAGTAGGGTCTGACAGACCAACTAGGAGGAGAGGAGACATGGTACAGTAGGGTCTGACAGACCAACTAGGAGGAGAGGAGACATGGTACAATAGGGTCTGACAGACCAACTAGGAGGAGAGGAGAGGAGACATGGTACAGTAGGGTCTGACAGACCAACTAGGAGGAGAGGAGAGGAGACATGGTACAGTAGGGTCTGACAGACCAACTAGGAGGAGAGGAGACATGGTACAGTAGGGTCTGACAGACCAACTAGGAGGAGAGGAGAGGAGACATGGTACAGTAGGGTCTGACAGACCAACTAGGAGGAGAGGAGAGGAGACATGGTACAGTAGGGTCTGACAGACCAACTAGGAGGAGAGGAGAGGAGACATGGTACAGTAGGGTCTGACAGACCAACTAGGAGGAGAGGAGAGGAGACATGGTACAGTAGGGTCTGACAGACCAACTAGGAGGAGAGGAGAGGAGACATGGTACAGTAGGGTCTAACAGACCAACTAGGAGGAGAGGAGAGGAGACATGGTACAGTAGGGTCTGACAGACCAACTAGGAGGAGAGGAGACATGGTACAG
>NC_088399.1:95021132-95036132 GCF_034236695.1 Oncorhynchus nerka | reverse complement strand
GAAAGCCTTCCAAGAAGAGTGGAGGCTGTTATAGCAGCAATGTTCCAACATCTAGTGGAACGCCTTCCCAGAAGAGTGGAGGCTGTTATAGCAGCAATGTTACAACATCTAGTGGAAAGCCTTCCCAGAAGAGTGGAGGCTGTTACAGCAGCAATGTTCTAACATCTAGTGGAAAGCCTTCCCAGAAGAGTGGCGGCTGTTATAGCAGCAATGTTCCAACATCTCCTGGAAAGACTTCCCAGAAGAGTGGAGGCTGTTATAGCAGCAATGTTCCAACATCTAGAGGAAAGCCTTCCCAGAAGAGTGGAGGCTGTTATAGCAGCAATGTTCCAACATCTAGAGGAAAGCCTTCCCAGAAGAGTGGAGGCTGTTATAGCAGCAATGTTCCAACATCTAGAGGAAAGCCTTCCCAGAAGAGTGGAGGCTGTTATAGCAGCAAAAGGGGGTGGAACAACTCCATATTAAATGCCCATGATTTTGCAATGAGATGTTTCGACATGCAGGTGTTCACATACTTTTGGTCATGTAGTGCATGTAGTGCATGTAGTGCATGTAGTGTATGTAGTGCATGTAGTGCATGTAGTGCGTGTAGTGCATGTAGTGCATGTATGTTTGCAGTTATTGCAAAGGGTAATACAATCCAAAAGGAAGAGTTTTCTGAATGATAAAATGCATTTTTTTTAAATCCACTTTATCCCTATGGAAATGTGTGTATGATACCTGGTGATGAATACAAACAGCACCCTATCCCCTTCATAGTGCACTCCGTTTCACCTGGACATATAGGGTTATTTGCAAAAGTAGTGCACTATATAGGGAAAAGGGTGCCACTTGGGAACTCCGTCAGTTTCTCATGAAACACCCCAGAGGGCCCTTCTTTAAAGATTCATCTGAGTCCAATACCAGCCCCCCCCCCCCCCCCCCCACACACACACACACACACACACACATGCAAGACGTGTCAGTAGACAGGCTTTCATGTCTTCTGTTTTGGAGAAAAACATATTTTTATTTTGTTCTTTATCTATTTTTGGTTGAGTGTTTTTTTTGCGTATTCAGATGACAGAGCCAAGCAGACATTGAGAAATAAAACATTTTAGAGATGTCTATTATGCAGGATCATTGCCAATCCTATGTCTGTGACAGTAGTGACAGGCAGGCATAACACAGAGGGAACTTTCTGAGACAGCCCTGTTATAAAACCAATGGAACTTTCTGAGGCAACCCTGTTATAAAACTAATGGAACTTTCTGAGGCAACCCTGTTATAAAACCAATGGAACTTTCTGAGGCAACCCTGTTATAAAACTAATGGAACTTTCTGAGGCAACCCTGTTATAAAACTAATGGAACTTTCTGAGACAGCCCTGTTATAAAACTAATGGAACTTTCTGAGACAACCCTGTTATAAAACCAATGGAACTTTCTGAGACAAACCCTGTTATAAAACCAATGGAACTTTCTGAGACAACCCTGTTATAAAACTAATGGAACTTTCTGAGACAGCCCTGTTATAAAACCAATGGAACTTTCTGAGGCAACCCTGTTATAAAACCAATGGAACTTTCTGAGGCAACCCTGTTATAAAACCAATGGAACTTTCTGAGACAAACCCTGTTATAAAACCAATGGAACTTTCTGAGACAGCCCTGTTATAAAACCAATGGAACTTTCTGAGACAGCCCTGTTATAAAACCAATGGAACTTTCTGAGACAGCCCTGTTATAAAACCAATGGAACTTTCTGAGACAGCCCTGTTATAAAACCAATGGAACTTTCTGAGACAGCCCTGTTATAAAACCAATGGAACTTTCTGAGACAACCCTGTTATAAAACCAATGGAACTTTCTGAGACAACCCTGTTATAAAACCAATGGAACTTTCTGAGACAAACCCTGTTATAAAACCAATGGAACTTTCTGAGACAGCCCTGTTATAAAACCAATGGAACTTTCTGAGACAGCCCTGTTATAAAACCAATGGAACTTTCTGAGACAGCCCTGTTATAAAACCAATGGAACTTTCTGAGACAAACCCTGTTATAAAACCAATGGAACTTTCTGAGACAGCCCTGTTATAAAACCAATGGAACTTTCTGAGACAAACCCTGTTATAAAACCAATGGAACTTTCTGAGACAACCCTGTTATAAAACCAATGGAACTTTCTGAGACAAACCCTGTTATAAATCTAAGTAACATTGTACCCTACTTGGATATGCTCTCTGTTTCTGTTTCTGTTCCTCTCTCTCCTTCTCATACTTTCTGTCTCTTTATTCTCTCTCTCCTCATACTTTCTGTCTCTTTATTCTCTCTCTCCTCATACTTTCTGTCTCTTTATTCTCTCTCTCCTTCTCATACTTTCTGTCTCTCTCTTCCTCCTATCTGTTGTTCTCGCTCTGTTTCCTTTTTGATACCTCCCTCCCTCCCTCCCTCCCTCCCTCCCTTCTCCTGGATGTTCTCTCAATATCCTGTCACCCTCTCAGTCTGTCTGTCTGACATTTTTAATAACAACAAAAGGATTAATTCTTCCTTTGCCTGCAACCTTGATTCAGGGTTATCATCCCAGGCTGATGAAAAAAATCTAAAACAACACATAATTCTGCCTCAACACCAATACCTGTCTAACTCACGTCTCACATAATTCTGCCTCAACACCAATACCTGTCTAACTCACGTCTCACATAATTCTGCCTCAACACCAATACCCGTCTAACTCACGTCTCACATAATTCTGCCTCAACTCCAATACCTGTCTAACTCACGTCTCACATAATTCTGCCTCAACACCAATACCCGTCTAACTCACGTCTCACATAATTCTGCCTCAACACCAATACCCGTCTAACTCACGTCTCACATAATTCTGCCTCAACACCAATACCTGTCTAACATTTACATTTACGTTTAAGTCATTTAGCAGACGCTCTTATCCAGAGCGACTTACAAATTGGTGCTTTCTAACTCACGTCTCACATAATTCTGCATCAACACCAATACCTATCTAACTCACGTCTCACATAATTCTGCCTCAACACCAATACCCGTCTAACTCACGTCTCACATAATTCTGCCTCAACACCAATACCCATCTAACTCACGTCTCACATAATTCTGCCTCAACACCAATACCCGTCTAACTCACGTCTCACATAATTCTGCATCAACACCAATACCCGTCTAACTCACGTCTCACATAATTCTGCATCAACACCAATACCTATCTAACATTTACATTTACATTTAAGTCATTTAGCAGACGCTCTTATCCAGAGCGACTTACAAATTGGTGCTTTCTAACTCACGTCTCACATAATTCTGCCTCAACACCAATACCCGTCTAACTCACGTCTCACATAATTCTGCCTCAACACCAATACCCGTCTAACTCACGTCTCACATAATTCTGCCTCAACACCAATGGTGATGGTGCCTCGTTAGATTCGTCTCTCCTCTGAGGAGAGAGGGAGCAACACAATACAAGGACATTTATTTCCATCACTGAAGAAACAATTGTGACTGTGAACGGGCTTCTAGGGTTCTTCGATCACTGGCCTAAGATTGTTTTAATTGGACATTGCCAGACGTGACTGCCTTCTCTAGACCCTCTTGAATGTGAGTGTGTACAGGTACGTGTGTGAGCATGCATGTGATAGTGTGCATGCTTGCCCATGTGTGTGTGCACGTGCGTGTGCGTGCATGCGTGTGTTGTGACTGCCCTGGGCCCCCTGACAGTTGGATTACAAGCCGCGGCCTTTGCCAATCTCAGTCAGCAGGCTTGAGTCCTGTAATCCTGACTGAGATGACCCAGTCATAAACCTGAGAGATCCCTATAGCCTTTTGTTCCTGCAATGGCCTTACAGTATTCGTACTAGGTTTCAATTTTACACTTTTTTCTCAGACAATGTTGTAATCATTTTATATATTTGATTGTTCATTTGACATGGACAAATGGCCTTGTGCCCTCAAATGTCTAAAACAATGTTGTTTTCCTGAGCCAGGTTATGATAAAAAAAAGTTAATATGCCAACAGATATGCACTGCCCTCGTCCAGGTGGGAGAGGACAGTGTGGAATGCAATATAGATCGCATGTAACACGGATTGGGTCCAGGGTGTCTGGGATGATGGTGTTGATCGTGAGCCATGACCAGCTTTTCAAGCATTTCATGGCTATAGATGTGAGCGCAAAGGGGTGATAGTCATTTAGGCAGGTTACCTTGGTGTTCTTTGACACGGGGACAATGCTGGTCCGCTTGAAACAAGCTGTTATTTCAGACAGGGTCGGGATAGTTTGAAAATGTCAGTGAAGACACTTGCCAGCCGTTCAGTGCATGCTCTGAGTACACGTCCTGATATTCCGTCTGGCCCAGCGGCCTTGCTAATGTTAACCTGTTTACAAGTCTTACTCACATCGGCTATGGAGAGCAAGATCACACAGTCGTCCTGAACAGCTGGTGCGCTCATGCATGGTTTAGTGTTGCTTGTCTCGAAGTGAGCATAGAAGGCATTTAGCTCGTGTGGTAGGCTTGCGTCGTGATGTAGAGTGTTTTGCCTCTAGTTGCATAGGTTATATGCTGGTAAAAATGAGGTAAAACAGATTTAAATTTCCTTGCTTTAAAATCACTGGCCACGGAAAACGGGCATCTCCGAATGTGCATTTTCTTGTTTGTTTACGGCTCTATACAACTCGTTGAGTGCGATTCCTCTTTCGAGTCCCGACGATTAGGACCTGGTCTAGAGTAAACAGAACGTCCAGAGCTGCCGTCTCATTGAAGTAAACTTTTTGGGCCAAATCGATGTTAGTGATACATGTTCTGTTCTGTTTAACATCATAGGAAGTGATGGGAGAGACATTACGTACCAAAAAAAATAGTTATTAAAATCAGAATTGAAAAAAAACCGCAAAATAATAGAATAGGTCAGGAGCCAATAAGACGGCTGATATCCACTGCAGCTCCATCTTAACTTTACGCCCAGATTTACGTCACCGTAAGGCCTAAAGACAAGGTTTGGGTAAACTTATGTTCGCTCACACACGTTCAGTGATTTAGACTGTACATTTCTGAATCTGTGAATCTGTGATTCAGAGGTCAGTCTGATTCAAATTTCTAAGAGGCTTGATGTTTTGAAATTCATGTATGTGTGTGTGTATGTGTGTGTGTGTGTGCATGCGTGTGTTATCTGGATGTAGATGAGAATCTCAGCACTAAGTATCACTGTGACATTTTAACTTCAAGCTCTGTCGGAAGCTCAGGGTCAAATATGAACTAATTTGGAACCAATTTGGAACCAATTTGGAAAGAATGAGTGAAATGTCAGGTCTGGATCTGGAATGACAATGAGATATATTGGCCAGGCAGGGCTGGCGGGGTAAATCCCAGGTGAAAAGACCAGAGAGAAAACTCATCAGGGAAAATGTGGCATTCAGAAAACATTTTGAATACTTACCCTAACTCATCCTCCTCATCATAGTAGCTGGAGATAATGCTTTACACAAAAAAAGCCTGGAAATTACTGGTTCATTTAAAAACGGGAAAACTGAGGAAATAGTTTAGCTGTGGTGAGACTATCCTCACCACACGGGAAGGGGAGGAACTAGAGAAGACACAGAAACTGAGAGACTAAGAGTGACAGAGAGACACTGACTAAGAGAGATTGAAAGAGACTAAGAGGGACTGGGAGAGACTAAGAGAGACCGAGAGAAACTGGAAAAGACAAAGAGACAAAGAGAAACTTAAAGAGAAGAGACTAGGATAGACTAAGAAACTGAGAAATAATGAGAGAGACTGAATGAGACTAGGAGAGACTAAGAGAGTTTATGAGAGATTAAGACTGAGGGAGACTAGGAGAGACTAGGCGAGAATAAGAGAGACAGGGAGAGACTGAGAGAGTAAGGGAAACTAAGAGCGACAGAGAGAGACAGAGATTGGGAGAGACTAGGATAGACTAGGAGAGACTAAGAGAAAGTGAGAGACAGAGACTGAAACAGACTAGGAGGGACTAGGAGAGACTTAGAGAAATGGAGAGAGACAGAGAGACTGAGAGAGACTGAGAAAGACTAGGAGAGACTAGGAGAGACTGAGAAAGCCTCTAGTGCAGTGACATATCAATCAATCGAATCTATTTGTCATGCCCTTTTTACAAAAGCCACAAAGTGCTATACAGAAACCCAGCCTAAAACCCCAAATAGCAAGCAATGCTTGTGTAAAGCAGGTGTAGAAGCACAGTGGCTAGGAAAAACTCTCTAGAAAGGCAGTAACCCAGGAAGAAACCTAGAGAGGAACCAGGCTCTGAGGGGTGGGCAGTCCTCTTCTGGCTGTGCCAGGTGGAGATTATAACAGTACATGGCCAAGATGTTCAAATGTTCATAGATGACCAGCAGGGTCAAATAATAATAATCACAGTGGTTGTAGAGGGTGCAACAGGTCAGCACCTCAGGAGTACATGTCAGTTGGGTTTTCATAGCCGATCATTCAGAGTTAGAGACAGCAGGTTCGGTAGAGAGAGAGAGAGTCGAGAACAGCAGGTCCGGAACAAGGTAGCGTGTCCAGTGAACAGGTCAGGGTTCCATAGCCGCAGGCAGAACAGTTGAAACTGGAACAGCAGCACAACCAGGTGGACTGGGGACAGCAAGGAGTCATCAGGCCAGTTAGTCCTGAGGCATGGTCCTAGGGCTCAGGTCCTCTGAGAGAAGAGAGAAAGAGAGATTGAGAGAAAGAGAATTAGAGGGAGCATACTTAAATTCACACAGGACACCGGATAAGACTGAAGAAATACTCCAGATATAACAGACTGACCCTAGCCCCCCAACACAAAAACTATTGCAGCATAAATACTGGAGGCTGAGACAGGAGGGATCGGGAGACACTGTGGCCCCATCCGACGATACCCCCGGACAGGGCCAACCTGGCAGGATATAACCCCACCCACTTTGTCAAAGCACGGTCCCCACACCACTAGAGGGTTACTGTATCTTCAAATTCTGGGGTACACTCTAAGAATAATGATCACTAAATAATGGGACTAAACTAATCTGATGGGACTAAACTAATCTTGCAAATTATGGTGGAAAATAAGTATTTGGTCAATAACAAAAGTTTATCTCAATACTTTGTTATATACCCTTTGTTGGCAATGACAGAGGTAAAACATTTTCTGTAAGTCTTCACAAGGTTTTCACACACTGTTGCTGGTATTTTGGCCCATTCCTCCATGCAGGTCTCCTCTAGAGCAGTGATGTTTTGGGCTGTTGCTGGGCCACACGGATTTTCAACTCCCTCCAACGATTTTCTATGGGGTTAAGATCTGGAGACTGGCTAGGCCACTCCAGGACCTTGAAATGCTTCTTATGAAGCCACTCCTTCTTTGCCCGGGCGGTGTATTTGGGATCATTGTCATGCTGAAAGACCCAGCCACGTTTCATCTTCAATGCCCTTGCTGATGGAAGGAGGTTTTCACTCAAAATCTCACGATACATGGCCCATTCATTCTTTCCTTTACACGAATCAGTGGTCCTGGTCCCTTTGCAGAAAAACAGTCCCAAAGCATGATGTTTCCACCCCCATGCTTCACAGTAGGCATGGTGTTCTTTGGATGCAACTCAGAATTCTTTGTCCTCCAAACACGACGAGTTGAGTTTTTACCAAAAAGTTATATTTTGGTTTCATCTGACCATATGACATTCTCCCAATCTTCTTCTGGATCATCCAAATGCTCTCTAGTAAACTTCAGACGGGCCTGGACATGTACTGGCTTAAGCAGGGGGACACGTCTGGCACTGCAGGATTTGAGTCCCTGGCGGCGTAGTGTGTTACTTATGGTAGGCTTTGTTATTTGGTCCCAGCTCTCTGCAGGTCATTCACTAGGTCCCCCTGTGTGGTTCTGGAATTTTTGCTCACCGTTCTTGTGATCATTTTGACCCCACGGGGTGAGAACTTGCGTGGAGCCCCAGATCGAGGGAGATTATCAGTGGTCTTGTATGTCTTCCATTTCCTAATTGCTCCCACAGTTGATTTCTTCAAACCAAGCTGCTTACCTATTGCAGATTTAGTCTTCCCAGCCTGGTGCAGGTCTACAATTTTGTTTCTGGTGTCCTTTGACAGCTCTTTGGTCTTGGCCATAGTGAAGTTTGGGGTGTGACTGTTTTAGGTTGTGGACAGGTGTCTTTTCTACTGATAACAAGTTCAAACAGGTACCATTAATACAGGTAACAAGTGGAGGACAGAGGAGCCTCTTAAAGAAGAAGTTACAGGTCTGTGAGAGCCAGAAATCTTGCTTGTTTGTAGGTGACCAAATACTTATTTTCCACCATAATTTTTAAATAAATTCATTAAAAATCCTACAATGTGATTTTCTGGATTTTTTTTCTCATTTTGTCTATCATAGTTGAAGTGTACCTATGATGAAAACTTGCACAATTGGTGGCTGACTAAATACATTTTTGCCCCACTGTATGTTTTGTAATAGCGTTGAATAAAAACTGTCTTGAGAGTCCTGAATTAAAGACAAACTCATAAAAACTGCAGCTCATTGCTGAATTCTTTGACAGTCCCTCTTTGGTCATGGTTTTTAAAAGTGTCAAAATTTCATGGAGGCTAGTATCAAACTTTGCTGTAAACACAGTGATTTGGCTCCCGAGTGGCGCAGCGGTCTAAGACACTGCATCTCAGTGCTAGAGGCGTCACTACAGACCCTGGTTTGATTCCAGGCAGTATCACACCCGGCCGTGATTGGGAGTCCCTTGGGGCGACGCCCAATTGGCCCAGCGTCATCTGGGTTTGGCCGTAATAATGAATCATATTTTTTTCTTAATTGACTTACCTAGTTAAAACTTCTTATGGCTTAGATCCCGCTACCGGGATCGATATGGCAACAGCCATTGAAAGTGCAGGGCGCCAAAAAATCTCATAATTAAAATCCTTAAACATGCAAGTATTTTACACAATATTAAAGATAAACTTGTTTTTAATCACACCACAGTGTCCGATTTCAAAAAGGCTTTACGACGAAAGCTCCACAAACGATTATATTAGGTCAGTACCTAGTCACAGAACAACACAGCCATTTTTCCAGCCAAAGAGAGGTGTCACAAAAAGCAGAAATAGAGATAAAATGAATCACTAACCTTTGATGATCTTCATCAGATGACACTATGTATGTTTTGTTCAATGAAGTTCATATTTATATCCAAAAATCTCAGTTTACGTTGGCGCATTACGTTCAGTAATGTTTTGCTTCCAAATCATCCGGTGATTTGCAGAGAGCCACATCAATTTACATAAATACTCACCATAAATGTTGATGAAAATACAAGTGTTATGCATGGAACTTTAGATAAACTTCTCCTTAACCTTACAGGGATCTTGAGACCCAACTGGGAACTTTCCCCCCCACGTTCAGCTGGAAGGTGCCGCATGGAACGCAAGAAATAATCCTAAAAAATATTTAACCTCCACACATTAACAAGAAAAATAGCTCAAATGAAAGATAAACAAGTTGTTTATCTACCCAGCAAGTCAGATTTCTAAAATGTTTTACGGCGAAAACATAGCACATATTTATGTCCAACCACCACTGCAGACATACCTCATTAGCATAGCCAAGTAGGAAAAAATATGCAATCAACAAACGCAGGATTAAAAGAAAAATCATTTCACTAACCTTTTGAGATCTTCATCAGATGACAGTAATATAACATGTTACACAGTACATTCATTTTTTTTCAATAATCTGCAATATATATCCATAAATCTCTGTTTACAATTATGCATCGTTCAAAAAATGCTACTGCAATGTCAGGAGAAATAAAATAGCTCCGGCAGATAACGTCAGCTAACGTCAGCTAAGGAATACACATCATAAACTTTGACTAAATATGCAAGTTTTACATATGTATAGCAAGATAAACTTCTTCTAAATGCAATCGCTGTGTTACATTTATTTTTAACGTTCCATTTTGCGTTCACTAGGCTATAATAGGGAGTCGGCGCTCCCATTTAGCATAATGACTCCTCTATCTTGGAGTCGACAGAAACCCAAAATTAACACATAAATATTCCCTTACCGTTGCTGTTCTTCCATCAGAAGACCTGGAAGGGTTAATACTCACCAAGTTAGCGTTCAGTTTTCAAGTCTGTGTCTTTTGGTTCTCAAACTAGCCACATTTCGGTCGAAATGTATGCAAATTTATAGTGGATGCGCACTATAAAAAAACTTCACAGCGCGCATTGGGTAAACTTTTTTTTTGCGTGACCGAGACCTTTCGGCACGCTGAACGTCTCGTGAGCGCGCGATTCTCACAGTTACACGCCTCATCGAAAGCAGGCTTCGCGCTGAAGACGTGGAAACTGTTCCCATGGTTATAACTGCTTGGTAAGTGCGTATACGATGACGTCAAAGTGGTGGCAACTTTTTCCATTACAAGAGAGACTTTGGGATAATGCATGCCCTGACACTTCTGCTTTACATAGAGACAAAATTTAAACGGTTTTAGAAGCTTTAGAGTGTTTCCTATTCGATAATATTTTTTATATGCATATATTAGCAACTTTTGACAAAAATGTATCATGTTTTATATGGGTACCGAATTCCTCCAGAAGGGGCAGTAGTCAGGGGTAGCCTTAAGAGGTTTTAATGCAACCGCTGTGTCAGATTTAAAAAATGCTTTACTGAAAATGCACACCATGCAATAATCTGAGTACGGCGCTCAGACACAAAAACAAGCCATACAGATATCCGCCATGTTATGGAGTCAGTAAAAGTCAGAAATAGCGTTATAAATGTTCACTTACCTTTGATGATCTTCATCAGAATGCACTCCCAGGAATCCCAGTTCCACAATAAATGTTTGTTTTGTTCGATAAAGTCCATCATTTATGTCCAAATACCTCCCTTTGAGTTCACAAATCCAAATTCACAACGGGCAGGTCGTGAAAAAAGTCTAGTCAAAAAATTCCATTACAGTTCGTAGAAACATGTCAAACGATGTATAGAATCAATCTTTAGGATGTTTTTAACATAAATCTTCAATAATGTTTCAACCGGAGAATTCGTTTGTCTTTAGAAATGCGATGGAACGCAGCTACCTCTCACAGGAGCGCGCCTGAATGAGCTCATGGCACTCTGCCAGACACCTGACTCAATCAGTTCTCATTCCCCCCTACTTCACAGCCTCAAACAAGGTTCTAAACACTAAACACTAGTGGAAGCCGTAGGAAGTGCAATCAGACCAAATTTACACTGTATCTTGGATAAGCAAAGAGTTGAAAAACTTCAAACCTCAGATTTCCCACTTCCTGGTTAGATTTTTTCTCAGGTTCTTGCATGCCATATGAGTTCTGTTATACTCACAGACTCACATCATTCAAACAGTTTTAGAAACTACAGAGTGTTTTCTATCCACATCTACTAATAATATGCATATATAAGCAACTGGGCCTGAGTAGCAGGTAGTTTACTCTGGCCACCTTATTCATCCAAGCTACTCAATACTACCACCCAGCCATAAGAAGTTAAATAAAGGTGAAATGTAAAAATAAAAAATATATAATTGGCCAACATGGGGGCACTGGATTTAGCCACAGATCTCTGCCTTGTAGGCAGAGTCTTTTCAGACATTAAATGGTTCACAATAGGAACAACTTGCCTACCCAGGGCTTCTGAATGCGCAGGGCTTCTGAATCAAGTGCACCCACCGCTAGCTGCGCAGCACAAAAACAAAAAGGGGGCGTAAAGCCTTTATCATTGGCTTTTCTACAGAAATGTTTGTTGATTGACTAGGAACACCGTAAAGATTGACGAGTCGATTGCAATCGACAAGTTGGTGACCACTGCTTTACAAGGTGACATTGGCACTCAAGGTTTTGTTACGCAGGAAAAAGGTGTGAAGGTCAATTTCCAAAACTCGTCTGGAAGGAAACAGCGGTGGGAGAATCGGTGCATAGATACAGTATATATACATATAATATATATAATATTATGTGTATGTATTGTGGTGGCAGAATCAGAAATCTTTAGGTAACATTGCTAAATAAGATGTTTTATTAATTTTTATAGTGTGCATATGTGGAAAAAGTTACTTGGGCCCAGAGAGGGGAAAGGTTGGGTTAGTCTTATCTGTGCATGTGTCTGGAACTATTCCTAAACCATGTGAATGGATGGTGTGATTAATGGGGAACCAATTAGGTGGCTCCACAATGTCTGTGTGCCAGTCACTCTTCTCTCTGTAAGCTTGTCCAGGAGGGGTTGTATTTTTTATGGGAGTATCTAGAAATTGACAATTGTTATATGCCAGGTAATGTTTTGGTCCTAAATGGTACCAAGAACGAGATAATAACTTTCTCTAAGATGGCAAACTGCAGGATAATTTATAGCTAATGCTGTCTGGCTATAGGATACTCCTTTTTTCTGGTAAAAGGTTCTTTGTATAATGTTCCTAAGATCTGTTATTTGTCATGTGAGTTTAGATGTCTGTGTCTTTGCTATAAAGGTTCTCAGTTGCCATTATGTAAGCACTCTCTGAGTATTCATTTATAGACACTGAATTGATATGAGAGTCAAACAGGGCTATGGTGAAGCTCATATAATTAAAGATGGACTTTGTGATATAACTCTGACTTGTGTGTGATAACTCTGACTTGTGTGATATAACTCTGACTTGTGTGATATAACTCTGACTTGTGTGTGATATAACTCTGACTTGTGTGTGATATAACTCTGACTTGTGTGATATAACTCTGACTTGTGTGTGATATAACTCTGACTTGTGTGTGATAACTCTGACTTGTGTGTGATAACTCTGACTTGTGTGTGATAACTCTGACTTGTGTGTGATATAACTCTGACTTGTGTGTGATAACTCTGATTTGTGTGTGATAACGCTGACTTGTGTGTGATAACGCTGACTTGTGTGTGATAACTCTGACTTGTGTGTGATATAACTCTGACTTGTGTGTGATATAACTCTGACTTGTGTGATATAACTCTGACTTGTGTGTGATAACTCTGACTTGTGTGTGATAACTCTGACTTGTGTGTGATAACTCTGACTTGTGTGTGATATAACTCTGACTTGTGTGTGATAACTCTGACTTGTGTGTGATAACTCTGACTTGTGTGTGATATAACTCTGACTTGTGTGTGATATAACTCTGACTTGTGTGATATAACTCTGACTTGTGTGATAACTCTGACTATAACTCTGACTTGTGTGTGATATAACTGACTTGTGTGTGATATAACTCTGACTTGTGTGTGATATGACTCTGACTTGTGTGTGATAACTCTGACTTGTGTGATAACTGATATAACTCTGACTTGTGTGTGATATAACTCTGACTTGTGTGTGATAACTCTGACTTGTGTGTGATAACTCTGACTTGTGTGTGATATAACTCTGACTTGTGTGTGATATAACTCTGACTTGTGTGTGATATGACTCTGACTTGTGTGTGATAACTCTGACTTGTGTGTGATATGACTCTGACTTGTGTGATATAACTCTGACTTGTGTGTGATAACTCTGACTTGTGTGTGATATAACTCTGACTTGTGTGTGATATAACTCTGACTTGTGTGTGATAACTCTGACTTGTGTGTGATAACTCTGACTTGTGTGTGTGTGGTTTGCTCTCTCATGACTTGGTAATACAAGAAAATTCCACGACAGTATGCGTGCATACATTATTTTTCTATGTGTCTGTATGTGTGGTCTGTGATACTATTTCACGTAGCCAGCTACATCGCGTTCCTCCAGGCTAATGTACTAACGCAGGCGTTTTCTCAGGTGTCAGCCCAGGAGGGGGGTCAATTGGGGCCAGGGCACCACGGGGCACGGTCACCCCTGTAGAACCACGGAGGCTAATTTAGCAGCTCCGCTAACCGTGCTAGCGTCCTCAGCTCCTAACCCATTAACCTCTTCCTGACCCTGTTACCATGGTGACAGCTAGCTACCACCATCCTCTCCTCTCACCTTGGCTCCAATTGGCCCTTTTAAAAAAATAATAAATTATCTAGTGAGTGTGTGAGTGGCTTTATGTAAATGCTGCTTACGGCGCAGGTTCTGTGGAGTCAACATGGGAGTTATGTTGTCAGATAGATGAATGACTTTTGATAGTGCTGTACAGGGCCTTCAGAAAGTATTCACACCCCTTGACTTTTTACACATTTTGGTGTGTTACTGCCTGAATTTAAAAAACAAAAATATTAAATTGAGATTTTCTTTCATTGGCCTACACACAAAACCCCATCATGTCAAAGTGGAAAACAACCTAAAACACAAGACTAAATCTACACTGCAGTTGCTTACGAAGAAGACAGTAAATGTTCCTGAGTGGCCGAGTTAAAGGTTTGACTTAAATCTGCTTGAAAATCTATGGCAAGACTTCAAAATGGCTGACTAGCAATGATCAACAACCAACTTGACATGGCTTGAAGAATTGTGAAAAGAATATTGGGCAATATTGACAAGCTCTTAGAGACTTAACCAGAATGACTGACAGCTGTAATCGCTGCCAAAGGTGATTCTAACATGTATTGACTCAGGGGTGTGAATAGTTATGTAAAATAGATATAAATTCTATATTTGATTTTTATAACATGTTTTCACTTTCTCTTTATGGAGTATTTGTGTGTAGATGGGTGACACAAAATATATATTTAATCAATTTAGAGTTCAGGCTATCAGCGTTATCACACACAAGTCAGAGTTATATCACACACAAGTCAGAGTTATCACACACAAGTCAGAGTTATCACACACAAGTCAGAGTTATCACACACAAGTCAGAGTTATATCACACACAAGTCAGAGTTATCACACACAAGTCAGAGTTATCACACACAAGTCAGAGTTATCATACACAAGTCAGAGTTATATCACACACAAGTCAGAGTTATATCACACACAAGTCAGAGTTATCACACACAAGTCAGAGTTATCACACACAAGTCAGAGTTATCACACACAAGTCAGAGTTATATCACACACAAGTCAGAGTTATCAC
>NC_088399.1:94958632-95016132 GCF_034236695.1 Oncorhynchus nerka | reverse complement strand
GCTATAGCTACTTAGTTAAACAATGGAAGGTGCATAATCATTGGCTACAAAGCTAGCTGGCTAGTTCGCTATAGCTACTCTCTAAGCTAGCTAGCTAGCTAGCTACTTAGTTAAACAATGGAAGGTGCATAATCATTGGCTACAAAGCTAGCTGGCTAGTTCGCTATAGCTACTCTCTAAGCTAGCTTGACTTACTAGAAAGTAATATAAACAAGTCGAGAGAAAAAAGTAACTGTAAACAGCTTGGTTTATTATCTTTTGAAGCAATTTGGTTATCCTTTCTTGATAGTAGTAGTATTTTATTATGTCACAAAATGAAAGCAATCTTTTGAGGAAACATTTAGCATTAGACAGTGAATCAGGCCGTTGCCATGGTAACCAGAGTATACTCTTTCTCTATGCAAAAAAAAACTTAAACAATTCCCTTAATTAAGAAATGTATTCCTTGATGCAAACCGTTACGAGAAACACTTAGGATGTTTTTTGCAACCAGGCCATGAATGTTAAATTGATCTGAGGTCAGTGTCTAGGGACATCCTGCATCTAGTTTTGAAAAGGTAACTCAGAAGTTACCATATAGGGGACGCCAAATGGCACGCCATTCCCTACAGCATATAGTGTACAGTGTATTCGGAAAGTATTCAGCCCCCTTGACTTTTTCCACATTTTGTTATGTTACAGCATTATTCTAAAATGAATTAATTCCTTATAATACAACACACTATACCCCATAATGACAATGCAAAAACAGGTTTTTAGAAGAAAGAAAAGACACATTTATATATATATATATATATACAAAAATATATATATATATATCACATTTACCTAAATATTCAGACCCATCACTCAGTACTTTGTTGAAGTACCTTTGGCAGCGATTACAGCCTCAAGTCTTCTTGGGTATGACGCTACAAACTTGGCACACCTGCATTTGGGGAGTTTCTCCCATCCTTCTCTGCAGATCCTCTCAAGCTCTGTCAGGTTGGATGGGGAGCGTTACTTCACAGGTATTTTCAGGTCTTTCCATAGATGTCTGATCGGGTTCATGTCCGGTCTCTGGCTGGCGCCCCTCAAGGACATTCCAAGACTTGTCCGAAGCCACTCAAATCAAATCAAATCAAATCCAATTTTATTTGCCACATACACATGGTTAGCAGATGTTAATGCGAGTGTAGCGAAATGCTTGTGCTTCTAGTTCCGACAATGCAGTAATAACCAACAAGTAATCTAACTAACAATTCCAAAACTACTGTTTTATACACAGTGTAAGGGGATAAGGAATATGTACATAAGGATATATGAATGAGTGATGGTACAGAGCAGCATAGGCAAGATACAGTAGATGGTATCGAGTACAGTATATACATATGAGATGAGTATGTAAACAAAGTGGCATAGTTAAAGTGGCTAGTGATACATGTATTACATAAGGATGCAGTCGATGATATAGGGTACAGTATATACGTATGCATATGAGATGAATAATGTAGGGTAAGTAACATTATATAATGTAGCATTGTTTATAGTGGCTAGTGATATATTTACATAATTTCCCTTCAATTCCCATTATTAAAGTGGCTGGAGTTGAGTCAGTGTCAGTGTGTTGGCAGCAGCCACTCAATGTTAGTGGTGGCTGTTTAACAGTCTGATGGCCTTGAGATAGAAGCTGTTTTTCAGTCTCTCAGTCCCAGCTTTGATGCACCTGTACTGACCTCGCCTTCTGGATGATAGCGGGGTGAACAGGCAGTGGCTCGGGTGGTTGATGTCCTTGATGATCTTTATGGCCTTCCTGTAACATCGGGTGGTGTAGGTGTCCTGGAGGGCAGGTAGTTTGCCCCCGGTGATGCGTTGTGCAGACCTCACTACCCTCTGGAGAGCCTTACGGTTGAGGGCGGAGCAGTTGCCGTACCAGGCGGTGATACAGCCCGCCAGGATACTCTCGATTGTGCATCTGTAGAAGTTTGTGAGTGCTTTTGGTGACAAGCCGAATTTCTTCAGCCTCCTGAGGTTGAAGAGGCACTGCTGCGCCTTCTTCACGATGCTGTCTGTGTGAGTGGACCAGTTCAGTTTGTCTGTGATGTGTATGCCGAGGAACTTAAAACTTGCTACCCTCTCCACTACTGTTCCATCGATGTGGGTAGGGGGGTGCTCCCTCTGCTGTTTCCTGAAGTCCACAATCATCTCCTTAGTATTGTTGACGATGAGTGTGAGGTTATTTTTCTGACACCACACTCCGAGGGCCCTCACCTCCTCCCACACTCCAGCGTTGTCTTGGCAACGTGTGCTTAGGGTCGTTGTTCTGTTGGAGGGTGAATATTTGCCCCCAGTCTGAGGTCCTGAGGTTTTCATCAAGGAGCTCTCTGTACTTTGCTCCATTCATCTTTCCCTCTATCCTGACTTGTCTCCCAGTCCCTGCCACTGAAAACATCTCCACAGCATGATGCTGCCACCCCCATGCTTCACCGTAGAGATGGTGCCAGGTTTCCTCCAGACATGACACTTGGCATTCAGACCAAAGAGTTCAATCTTGGTTTCTTTAGACCAGAAATGACTTTGTAAGTTAATGTTTAACTTAGTTGGAGGTCGTACTACAACTACTTTATTTTGCGCTCTGAGTTCCTCTGAAACTTCACACTGGTATCATGTTCATTTCTAGTTTGTGCTTTGCAATTCATGTGTCCCCAGTAAAAACATAGTCAACTCTAGAATTAACATCCTCTTACATTTTTTTGTAAGTGCCAATATATTACCAGTACTGAAACATTTCATCCCTAGTCGAATCAAATGTAAGACATCTCTTACCTCTTTTGATGAGCTATTGCCCCAGATCATTGATAGAGGACCATTCTCATAACAAAACAAAATGGTTGCTTGAATATTCTCCATCAGGTATGTTTTTGTTATATATCTGGGAAACTAATGGAATAAACTGCAGATTAGCCCATATTGTTAGTAACATATCATGTCATGGTTGCCATTTACCATAGGGCTAAGTAAAATTTAACAATTTACATTTAATAAATCGGACTATGTGACTCCACTTACAGTTTTTCCCAATTGTTAACATGCATTTGCGGAAACTACATCTCGGGTACTCAAAACTCAAAAGACAAAACAATTAGCCAATCTCCCAAAACCCCACAGACATGAAACACAGCAAATAAAAATCAGATACTCTCTGCTCAAAATGAAACTGTGCATACAAATGAGACAAACTTTAATGACAACTGAGATCACACTAATGTGACATATTCAAAGCACTACTCTCAGAACCTATTTCCTATCATTTTTTATTAAAGACTAAGATTTTGTTGTTATACTTTATTTTGTGTTTGTATACTCAAAGAAGAAAGGAACACAAATACGTTTTATTTCCACATGACTCAATTCATATCAATCACTATACTGTAGGACACATACAGTAAAAAGTAAAAACATACTGTAAATATATGTTGCATGTGCAAAGGAAGAAAAATTTGACTATTTGTACAGTTTTTATTTATTTAATAAACAAATGAGGCACATTTGGGCAGTCTTGATACAAAATGTTCAACAGAAATGCAATGGTTCATTGGATGAGTCTAAAATGTTGAACATACACTGCTGCCATCTAGTGGCCAAAATCTAAATTGCGCCTTCGCTGGAATAATACATTATGGCCTTTCTCTTGCATTTCAAATTTCTTTGTATTATCTTTTACCCTATCGAATGTGTTACATTCTCCTACATTACGTTCACATTTCCACAAACATCAAAGTGTTTGCTTTCAAATGGGACCAAGAATATGCATATTCTTGGTTCAGGGCCTGAGCTACAGGCAGTTAGATTTGGGTATGTCATATTAGGTAAAAATTGGGGGGGAAAAGGGGGCGGATCCTCATTGTTTCTGAGTACTCGTATAAATGCAATGAAATAGACTACTGCACCACTTAGGAGCCACTACTGTACTGTATGTTAGATCACTTGTAAAGACAAAGAAACTGTCAAAATACAGTAAAATCATAAGTCAAGAAACAAATACTCCATTGCTGAAACAAAATCAGTCAGGTCTGTTTTGGTCCGGCCACACAATTTCATCAACATTACAGGCGATATTCTCCTTGGCCAGAAAGCGGGAGAAATATCTTCTGGCAAGACACATCCACCCCTGACAGGACTCTGCTGGTCTGTCACCACAGGCCTCCTCCGTGGCCTGGAGAAGGGCCATACGTTCATGGGGTTTGAGATCATACACCTTCCACCACCATGCTGAAAACAACTCCTCAGTGGGGTTGAGAAATGGGGAATATGGTGGAGATATAGAGTTGTAAAACCTGGGATGGTCATGGAACCGGTTATGGACCTGAGCAGCTCGATGGAACATACCTGGCCCTGCTCTGGTCTGGTTGAAAAAGGTGGTCATGTAAGTGTGGTGTGGCGGACCCCATTGTGGCTCATAGCTGTACACATGGTGACATTTCCCCAGCGCTAGCCAGGTATCTCCATGATGGTGCGTTGACCAATAATGTTATTTCATCTCATCGTATTTAAATAAATAAATAAAACCAGCCTCATCTATGAATAGGAGTCCCTTGGGGATGGGACTTGTATCCAACTCCATGATTTTCTGAAATGACAGTAAATACTGCAATTGCTGTAGAGTAAAGTTTACTGGAAACATCAATGAATCTCTATGCAAAGTGATCAAATGGTAACTGAGCTTAGCTTGTTAAACAGTTTTCCTTTTCATTTGCACACAAGAGATTTTAGGGGTGAAGGTTTTGCCAAAGGTCGAGTATTGTGTGTTGTATTTTGCCGAATGTTTGTTATAAAATTGCAATCTGAGTGTAAAGCAAAACATGTGCCTGTGGTAATTCAGATGGTGTCTGGTTCTGCTAAATGAGTGACAGATTTGGTGTCTGGTTCTGCTAAATGAGTGACAGTGTAACGGTTTTCTTGATTTGAAGGAGAGGCGGACCAAAGTGGTTGTTTTGATTCATGTTTATTAAAGCACTTCACATGAACAAACTAACAAAAACAAGAAAACCCAAAACAGTCCTATCTGGTGCAAACACAGAGACAGGAACAATCACCCACAAACACACAGTGAAACCCAGGCTACCTAAGTATGATTCTCAATCAGAGACAACTAATGACACCTGCTTCTGATTGAGAACCATACTAGGCCGAAACATAGAAATACCCAAATCATAGAAAAACAAACATAGACTGCCCACCCCAACTCACGCCCTGACCATACTAAATAATGACAAAACAAAGGAAATAAAGGTCAGAACGTGACAGACAGATTTGGGACATTGTGACAGCTTTAGTGTGTAAACAATTGGGAACAACTGTAATATTATAGTAAAACCACTTGTTATCAAGTATTATGAGTTTAGCTGACTAAGATCAAGAAATGGTCAGCGAATGCAAGTGCAAGTACTACTTTGAATAGAACAATATTGAAAAAACAAGGCATAAACTTAAGTTATACAGATTCAACAAGCATTACTTGACAAAGCATGACCAAAACAGAAGCATATGGAATTATAATTTCTCATAAAACCTTTTTCCACAGGATAAGAGACAGAACAAAGAAAATTCATTCCATTTACAACATTTGAAGATAAAAGTGAAGTTGTCTGTCGGGCCGGTCTTCAGTCTCTCACTCCATTCTCTCAACCAAAAGCCGTACAGATTCTCAGAGTTATATTTCAGCCTGAATAAAGCACAGACAGACAGACAGACAGACAGACAGACAGACAGACAGACAGACAGACAGACAGACAGACAGACAGACAGACAGACAGACAGACAGACAGACAGACAGACCAACAGATACTTTAACTGTTCAGGGATTCCTTCAATCCAAAGGAATTTTCTTCAGACTTTTATACTGAGTTATACTGAGTTATACTGAGTTATAATGAGTTAGTTCCATCATCATCTTGGGGAATCATCTAAATGTCTGGAGAGGCGGAGGAGAAGCCAGAAGAGACTGATTGATGAACTTCATAATGTCTAGCAGGTGTCTCTTCCCCATTAACATCACACAAACAGCTGTGGAAGACATGAAAACAGCCTTACCATCTGAATCACTCTGCTTCCTGAAGAGGAAGGAAACTATCAATATTTTCCCCTAGTTTATAGTGAGTCATCATGAATAAATGATGAACAACAATCACCTGCCTTCACGTCAGTTAGCGTAAGGCCTCTATTTTGTTAGGACTTTTATTGTGAAACATGTTACCTTTGCCATACGTTATATATTTGAAAGAGTGAGATTTAAGTAGAGTTGATACAAAATGTAAGTGTATTTCAGGTATGACATCTGCGTTAGTTGTGGCCATGTGGCAATGTGTTTGGACCTCGTTAAGGTGGAGGTGGGGGTGGAGGTGGAGAGGTGGGGGTGGAGGTGGAGGTGGGGGTGGGGGGTGGAGGTGGAGGTGGGGGTGGAGGTGGGGGTGGGGGTGGAGGTGGGGGTGGAGGTGGGGGTGGGGGTGGGGTGGGGGTGGAGAGAGGTGGAGGTGGGGGTGGGGGTGGAGGTGGAGGTGGAGGTGGGGGATGGGAGGTGGGGTGGAGGTGGAGGTGGGGGTGGAGGTGGAGGTGGGGTGGGGGTGGAGGTGGAGGTGGGGGTGGAGGTGGGGTGGGGGTGGAGGTGGGGGTGGAGGTGGGGGTGGAGGTGGGGGTGGGGGTGGGGGTGGGGGTGGAGGTGGGGGTGGGGGTGGGGGTGGAGGTGGAGGTGGAGGTGGGGATGGAGGTGGAGGTGGGGGTGGAGGTGGAGGTGGAGGTGGGGGTGGAGGTGGGGTGGGGGTGGAGGTGGAGGTGGGGTGGGGGTGGAGGTGGAGGTGGGGGTAGGCACTGCAGTACTTCAACAAACACAAGTCAAGGTGCAACCAAAAGCCATTTAAAGCTTACAGTTTTTTTTTTTTTTTTTTACAATTGCTTACAAACTAAACGTGGTACTTGAGGAACACGCAGTGAAACCATTAACTCATGTACCTAATCTTCAGACCAGGTCTGCAAAACTGCCCATTATCTGCTTTACACTCAGTTTGCAATTGTAAAAGACTTTTTGCAAAACACTAGTTCTCTACATTAGACATGTCATTCAAAACGAACAGGTCTTGTGTTTCATTTGGAAAACACTATCATTCCAAATGGCTGGTTTACTGATTACCTACAACCAGTGCTGACATGTGATAACACTTATAGCTCATTTCTTCACTTAGAAATCAGAGATTCGAGCACTATAAATAGGTTTCAGGTTGGCTTTCTTGGTTTGGACAAAAACGGAGGCCATTTTTGGATAGAGAGTTAGAGGAAGAGGGAGATGAGAAGGAGGAGAAGAGGACAAGGAGGAGGAGGATGAGGACAAGCCTATTTGTTTATCTTCTACTGTATTTGTTTTGTCTGTTACTGATCATCCTGAAATCTGGATGAAAATACAATGTTTTAAGAAATACATTTAATTTTGTCCACCTTGCATTTCTGTTTATAGTGTAAGTATATTGTCACATCTGCTCCTGCTACGCACTCTAGTGCTCATCCTGTGTCTCCTTGACCTGCCGCTACTCCCCCAGTGTTCTCGCCCTCTCTGTGAGTGTGTATGTGTGTGTGTGTGGGCGGAGACAGGTGTGCTGGAGTCAGAGTAGATCGCCACCAGCTGCAACCTGTTCCATAATCAAGACCTCTACAAATACTCGGTTTGTTCCTGGTTTCCTCACCTGACGCCGTTTTCCTCTCCGCTACAGTTCTGTCTGCTCTGACTCTGGTCCCTGTCTCCAGTCCCACGTCTCCTCATCCTGCTACTCTGTCCTGGATTCCCCACTCTACTACTCCCTTGGATTCCCCTCCAGACCTGCTTAACCTGTCTCAACCCCTCTCTCCCTCCAGCCTCAGCCTCCGCACCTGGTTTCCTGCAACCCGCCCGAGCTTCCCCTGGCCTGCACTCTTTCCCATGTTGCAATGAATACCTTGGTTACCTCATCCAAGTCTCGTCGTCTGAGTCTGCTCTTGGGTTCACCTGTTCCGCTCTACATGACATACTGAATATGCATACATACTGTATATATTTGTGCACATACATGTACGTGTGAGTGCTATGACAAACTGCCGTGTACTCCACTGAACATGCAAAAGACACAAGATAGAGTTTTACATTCGTCACCCGTGTGTAATTGGCGTGCATAAGAACTAATCATTTGATGGTTTGTATGTAGAGTTTTGTTGCAAAAACACAAGTTTAAGAGTTAATCAATTGCTAAGACAATTCCTTGAACAACTCATAATTTTCTCAAATCTTAACACACAATGTAAAAAACACCTAACGGTACAAACCTCTAACTTCTGGGTCACATTTAAAACTTTGCCCTCAGACAACACACACAAGCTGTCAGAAACACAGACTACATGACTGTTACACACTGGAGGGATTCATTCAAAACACTGCTTCCAAAATGTTTAGAATAGGTTTTCAGATAAATAACTGGAAACTTTAAAATCACAGCGCTGACTATCCAGATAACCCTTATAGGAACACCCTGGTGAGAGAACTTCAAAACACTACTGTAATAAATACCTCGTACATTAGTGGATAAGGGAGTACTACTGTAATAAATACCTCGTGCATTAGTGGATAAGGGAATACTACTGTAATAAATACCTCTTACATTAGTGGATAAGGGAATACTAGTGTAATAAATACCTCTTACATTAGTGGATAAGGGAATACTACTGTAATAAATACCTCGTACATTAGTGGATAAGGGAGTACTACTGTAATAAATACCTCGTACATTAGTGGATAAGGGAATACTACTGTAATAAATACCTCGTACATTAGTGGATAAGGGAGTACTACTGTAATAAATACCTCTTACATTAGTGGATAAGGGATTACTACTGTAATAAATACCTCTTACATTAGTGGATAAGGGAGTACTACTGTAATAAATACCTCTTACATTAGTGGATAAGGGAGTACTACTGTAATAAATACAACTTACATTAGTGGATAAGGGAATACTACTGTAATAAATACCTCTTACATTAGTGGATAAGGTAATACTACTGTAATAAATACCTCTTACATTAGTGGGTAAGGGAATACTACTATATATGCTGTTTTGTTCAAAAACTTGACCTTTGAAACGTCACACTGACTAGGCATGTAAGGAAGCGTCCATGTACAGCAAAATACCCAAATTCCAAAACCTTTATTTCCAAATGTAGCAAATGTACAGGTTACTCAGCATCAGCGTTCTCGTCATCTCAGGTCTAGGCCATAATATCTCATCAGCGTTCTCGTCATCTCGTCTCAGGTCTAGAACATAATATCTCATCAGCGTTCTCATAATCTCGTCTCAGGTCTAGAACATAATATCTCATCAGCGTTCTCATCATCTTGTCTCAGGTCTAGGACATAATATCTCATCAGCCTTCTCATCATCTTGTCTCAGGTCTAGGACATAATATCTCATCAGCGTTCTCATCATCTCGTCTCAGGTCTGGGTCAGGACATGATATCTCATCAGCGTTCTCATTATCTCGTCTCAGGTCTGGGTCAGGACATGATATCTCATCAGCGTTCTCATTATCTCGTCTCAGGTCTGGGTCAGGACATGATATCTCATCAGTGTTCTCATCATCTCGTCTCAGGTCTGGGTCAGGCCATGATATCTCATCAGTGTTCTCATCATCTCGTCTCAGGTCTGGGTCAGGACATGATATCTCATCAGTGTTCTCATCATCTCGTCTCAGGTCTGGGTCAGGACATGATATCTCATCAGTGTTCTAATCATCTCGTCTCAGGTCTGGGTCAGGACATAATATCTCATCAGCGTCACGCATTATGTTTGCTCTTGCCAGACAGCGTAATGAAAAATGCCTTTGTGTGCTTTAGAAAACCCTGGTAGACTCCACAGACACATCACCACAGGTGTCCACCATTGCCTCCAGGAGGTGTTGCTGTGCGTAGGAGTTGCTGTCATACACTCTCCACCACCATGCTGAGAAAACATTCCTCAATCAGATTCAGAAATGGGGAATATGCTGGCGAAAAAAAGAACGGTGAACCTGGGGTGGTCATTGAACCAGAGCAGTCCTATGGAAACTCATGTTATCCCAAATGACAACTTATTGGGTTCTGGTTGCTCTGGCTCCTGTTGAAGAATGTTATTAAACAGCTGATCTGGAAGTATGGATCCACTTAGAAATGGCGGTGGAGGACCCAACCATTGCTGATGGCTGCACATAGGGTGACGTTCCTCACCTCTGGCCAGGAACTTGTATGACGGCACGTTGACCAATGATGTTGCTCCCCCTTTTGCGTCTTTTTGTTAGGTTGAACCCTGCCTCATTGATGACGATGTATTCCTGCGGGTCAGCCATGGCATCCAGCTCAAGGATTCAATGAAGAAGTAAAAACACAAACATTTTACTGTACTACAAATACAGTACTGCAGTGTACTACTGTACTGGAATGAAAGATTGTGTACTGCAGTTACTGTATCACATTACTATACAGTTCTGTATTGATGTCCTGGAGAGATGGGCCATACTCTACATACTGTAAAAGTTCTGTACAGTAAAGCAATTACCTGCGCATATTGGAATCGTTGCTCTTTAACCCTCCCGTTGTCCTCATATTCTGTACCCCGTGTGCTCCGGGTCAAACTGAACCGCCTTGACTAAACCCCCAATTAGCACATGTGTGACAGTATGCATGTGCACAGGCTTTGCAGATATATTTCTTACACCTGCAGCACACAGTATGTGTTTTACAGTCCCTCTTTGGTGGGCAGATCTGACACCTCTTCCTCTTACTTGCCCCAGCTGGGGCAGTGGCTGGGGAAGTGGCTGGGGGCTCCTCAGGTTGATCATGAGATCTGGCCCTCTGAACATATTTCACAACTGCTGCAGATGCGTCTGTGCGGGGGAGACGCTCCCTTCTTTGGATGAATGGAGTTACAAGTGCCTTTCCCAGCTGCTCCAGGAACACCCTCCCCTTGTTGCGCTTACGAGGCATCCAGCTAGGGCTGGTCTTTCTACATATCACAAAGGCATTTTAGGAGGAAACATCAATCATGTTGTGGAAGATGACCAGGGGCCAGCGGGCAGTCATCCTTCTGCAGCTGTAAGTTCCAATCACCTTATCTAGGTTGTCCACACCTCCTGTGTTGCAGTTGTAGTCTAGGATCATGGCTGGCTTCCTGTCCTGGCGATGGCTAATTTCAGCCTCTGTGTGCAGTGTGCTCAGAAGTAATATATTCTTTTTTTGGGGGGGAGGTAGGAACGTAGAGTGGTGGTGGGTGTGAAGGCAAACTTTGATGAGAAGACCTCTCTTTCCTTTGACGCAAGCAGTGCAGGTGGGAGCTCAGACTTGTTCTTTCGAACTGTGCCAGCCATGGTGACGTTCCTCTTCAGGAGCTGCCGTCCGAGTTCATAAGAAGTGAAGAAATTGTGACCCCTCAGTCCCTCCTTCACATCAAGCACAACCCACATCCCCTGGTTCTTCTCTGGGCCTCCACTGGTCGGCTTCCTGATGTAGACTTGCATCTTCCAAGCGTAGCTGGATTTGGCGTCGCAGGCCCACCCATAACTTGATCCCATATTTTTCTGTCTTGCTGGGCATATACTAGCGGAAAGGACAACGACCTTTGGCAAGAAGAGATTAGCATCATCAGTAATTATTAGTATCGGTGTCACACAGAAACAGTCACAGAAGTCAGTGGTGAAAATCACTTTTATTATATATATATACTATATATACTACCTCTGAATGGAACCAGTTGTTCATCTACTGTCACGTCAGACCCTGGGTTGTAGAGGTATGGCAGCTGCTCAACCCACTTTCCCAGACCTCTCTTATGGCTGTCAGTTTGTCTGTCACACATCTTGCAGGTCTTGACTCACGGTCATCAAATTGTAGCTGTCTTGAGTAAGTGTGAAAGACTTTGGCATGGTGGAACGGAAAATCGCCCTTCCACTTCCTGCATCCCATAGACTAGCTGCAGCCTCACCTCGGGTCCTGTATACACCTGCTAAGATTAGCAGCCCTAAGGAAGGCATGCAGGTCAGTCTCATCCATCCCTTTCCAGCTGTATCCAGATTTTCAAAACCCCTCCAGATTTGTCATGTCCAGGATGATTTCTTCTATTGCCGGTGTGATGAACAGATAGAATGTTGAGGCCATGTCATGTGCATTGGAAACGGCATTGGTTGTGGGTCCTGGGGTCATCTCCATGACCTTATGTTCTGCCATCCTTCCCTGTTTGTGATATGCTACCTAGGACCAATTGATTTTGCCGTTTTCTGACAGGAAAGTCTCGCTTTCAGCTTGAGGGATTTCTTCCTCTTCTTCTGAAGATGATGCATCATGCTCTGGGTTGTATTCCTCCCCGTCTTCTTCTTCTTCTGAAGATGATGCATCATGCTCTGGGTTGTATTCTTCCCCATCTTCTTCTTCATCTGAAGATGATGCATCATGCTCTGGGTTGTATTCCTCCCCATCTTCATCTTCTGACACATCCTCCACTTCCTCTTCTGAATAAGAGTATTCTTGCTGGACATTTGAAAAAAATCTGTTCTAGAACCTGTTCAGCAATTAAACGCACAGTCATGACTTTGTCACATTGGACAAGACCACATTTCCAGTCATGCACTCATGACAATATTAGTATCTGTTGTTTCACAGAGCTTACATGGATACATGAATAAAGGCAACATTTCACTTTTTGGAATATTGAGGTCAGTCTAGGACAAGTCATCAAATTTCAAGTTGCATAATATCATGGAGGTGATAGTTTTCACTGCTGTAGAGTCGGGTCAAAATGACCCAATGACAGCGGGAGGGTTAACTCTGTTTCAATTCCTTTCAAAAGGCCCACGGTACAGATGCTTTGTCCTTGTGTGTTTCTTCTGAACGATCTGGTCAATGGTGGAAATGCTGATGCTATCAATTCCTTGGAAGACTACCTGGTCTTCAACTATTTGGGTTTAAATACCCCTCAAACGGATGGCATTATTGGCAATCACCATATTCACTAGGGCAGTCTCCTGCTCAGCTGTGAGAAGTCTCCACCTACCTCCATATTCACCAGGGCAGTCTCCTAAGTCTCCACCTACCTCCATATTCACCAGGGCAGTCTCCTGAGTCTCCACCTACCTCCATATTCACCAGGGCAGTCTCCTAAGTCTCCACCTACCTCCATATCCACCAGGGAAGTCTCCTAAGTCTCCGCCTACCTCCATATTCACCAGGGCAGTCTCCTAAGTCTCCATCTACCTCCATATTCACCAGGGCAGTCTTCTAAGTCTCCGCCTACCTCCAATAGACGGCCGCCTTTCAGTTCTGCAAAAATTAAATTTGACCATTACTGACCTATGGTCATCCATTACTGAACTATGGTCATCCATTACTGACCTATGGTCATCCATTACTGGTCATCCATTACTGACCTATGGTCATCCATTACTGACCTATGGTCATCCATTACTGACCTATGGTCATCCATTACTGTGGTAAAAACAACACTGAGATCAAAGTGGAGATTCAGTCTATATGCAAAATTACATGTATCACAGTAACAACAAGGCAAATGACCTGTTTTCCCTTCTGAAAGTACAGACAATGGATTCAACCGTGTAACGGCTCAGGTTGGGTTCCACTAGCTGTCCAGCTTCTCTCATAGTCATCCCATGTATGAGCACATGATGAGCGTGGTGGGTGGCACGGATTTCATCTGAGATTCCTCGTCGTCGTCGTGCAACTTCAGCATTGTTAGGATTAGAGGTTGACCGATTATGATTTTTCAACGCTGATACACATACTTGGAGGACCAAAAAAAGCCGATACTCATTTTTATATATATATATATATATATATATATATATATATGTGTGTGTGTGTGTGTGTTATAGTTACAATTACAACAATACTGAATGAACACTTCTTTTAACAATATAATACATCAATAAAATCTATTTAGTCTCAAATAAACAATGAAACATGTTCAATTTGGTTTAAATAATGCAAAAACAAAGTGTTGGAGAAAAAAGTAAAAGTGCAATATGTGTCGTGTAAAAAAAAATAAGTTTAAGTTCTTTGCTCAGAGCATATGAAAGCCGGTGGTTCCTTTTAACTGGTGGATCCTTTTCCTTTAAAGTCTTCAATATTCCCAGGTAAGAGGTTTTAGGTTGTAGTTATTATAGGACTATATCTCTCTATACCATTTTGTATTTCATATACCTTTGACTATTGGATGTTTTAATAGGTACTTTAGTATAGCCAGCCTAATCTCGAGAGTTGATAGGCTTGAAGTCATAAACAGTGATTATGCTGTTATGACTTCAAGCTTGAAGCACAGCAAAGAGCTGCTGGCAAATGTACGAAAATGCTGTTTGAATGAATGCTTACAAGCCTACTGCTGCCTACCACCGCTCTGCCAGACTGCTCTATCAAATCATATAATACACAGAAATACGATCCCTAGGTCATTAATACGGTAAAATCTGGAAACTATCATTTCGAAAGAAAAAAATGTTAATTCTTTCTAACGGGTGGCATCCCTAAGTCTAAATATTACTGTTACATTGCACAAACATGAATGTTATGTCATAATTATGTACAATTCTGGCAAACGAATTACGGTCTATGTTAGGAAGAAATGGCATTCACACAGTTCACAACAAGCAGCCCAAAGTTTAATGCTAGCTAGCACCTTATCTTGGCTCCTTGCTGCACTCGCATAACAGGTAGTCAGCCTGCAATGTAGTCTCCTCATGGAGTGCAATGTCATCGGCCATAATCGGTGTCCAAAAATGCAGATTGCCGATTGTTATGAAAACTTGAAATCGGCCCTAAATCATTCATTAATCGGCCATTTCGATTAATCGGTCGACCTCTAGTTAGGATCCATTGTTCCAAAGCACATGGACACGCCTCTAGGCCCGATTTATTGATCCTGCCATTTTGATTGGTGTGTTAACAATTTTGAGGCTTTGTGTTTGCACCTGGAGAAAGGTGTGCTCTTTGAGTTTAGGTTGTGATGACTTGAGTTAACTATATTGAGAGCATGTGTTTGCTCAATTAATATATACCGCGATTAATTATTTATTTGGCCACTTTTGTGTCAGGTTTTGCAGGAAGCGTTTTGAATATGGAAACGTTTGGAAACAGGTGAACAGTGTTTATGGTTATTGGAAATGTGTGTTTGTGTTTTTTGGGAATGACGTTTTTTTGTGTCACAGGAACCAGTTTTTTTTGTGTTTCAGAAAACGAGAACACTGTAAAAATAGTTTTGGTTTTTGCAAGAGATGTGGGACAATTTAGTTTTTTTTGCCATACCTGTTATACACTTCACATTTAGTTTTTGACAATTGTTATGATTTCTGAAGCTAAGGCACTATCTCTCTCGACTTTTATTGTGAAACATGTTACCTTTGCCATGGGGGGTGGAGGTGGAGGTGGAGGTGGGGGTGGAGGTGGAGGTGGGGGTGGGGGTGGAGGTGGGGGGGGGTGGAGGTGGGGGTGGAGGTGGAGGTGGGGTGGAGGTGGGAGGTGGAGGTGGGGGGGAGGTGGAGGTGGAGGTGGGGGGTGGAGGTGGGAGGTGGGGGTGGAGGTGGAGGTGGGGGGTGGAGGTGGGGGTAGGAGGTGGAGGTGGGGGGTGGAGGTGGAGGTGGAGGTGGAGGTGGGGGTGGAGGTGGAGGTGGAGGTGGGGGTAGAGGTGGAGGTGGGGTGGAGGTGGAGGTGGAGGTGGGGGTGGAGGTGGGGGGTGGAGGTGGAGGTGGGGGGTGGAGGTGGAGGTGGGGGGTGGAGGTGGAGGTGGAGGTGGGGGTGGAGGTGGGGGGGTGGAGGTGGAGGTGGGGGTGGAGGTGGAGGTGGGGGTGGGAGGTGGAGGTGGGGGTGGAGGTGGAGGTGGGGGGTGGAGGTGGAGGTGGGGTGGAGGTGGAGGTGGGGGTGGAGGTGGGGGGGTGGAGGTGGAGGTGGGGGTGGAGGTGGAGGTGGGGGGTGGAGGTGGAGGTGGGGGTGGAGGTGGAGGTGGGGGTGGAGGTGGAGGTGGAGGTGGAGGTGGGGTGGAGGTGGAGGTGGAGGTGGGGGGGGTGGAGGTGGGGGTAGGCACTGCCAAGGTGCAACCAAAAGACATTTAAAGCTTACAGGTTTTTTTCGTCTGCTCTCCTCTCTCCAGTCTGTCTTTTTCCCCCTCATCTTATTGTCAGGTCAGGGAGGTGTGTTATTATGGGGAGGTGTGTGTGTTATTATGGGGTTTTGTGTTATTATGGGGAGGTGTGTGTTATTATGGGGTTGTGTGTTATTATGGGGTTGTGTGTTATTATGGGGAGGTGTGTGTGTTATTATGGGAGGTGTGTGTGTTATTATGGGGAGGTGGGTGTTATTATGGGGAGGTGTGTGTTATTATGGGGAGGTGTGTGTTGTTATGGGGAGGTGTGTGTTATTATGGGGAGGTGTGTTCTTATGGGGAGGTGTGTGTTATTATGGGGAGGTGTGTGTGTTATTATGGGGTTTGTGTAATTATGGGATGTGTGTGTGTTATTATGGGGAGGTGTGTGTGTAATTATGGGGAGGTGTGTGTTATTATGGGGAGGTGTGTGTTATTATGGGGAGGGGTGTGTTATTATGGGGTTGTGTGTTATTATGGGGAGGTGTGTTATTATGGGGAGTGTGTGTTATTATGGGGAAGTGTGTGTTATTATGGGGTTGTGTGTTATTATGGGGTTGTGTGTTATTATGGGGAGGTGTGTGTGTTATTATGGGGAGGTGTGTGTTATTATGGGGAGGTGTGTGTTATTATGGGGTTGTGTGTTATTATGGGGAGGTGCGTATGTTATTATGGGGAGGTGTGTGTTATTATGGGGAGGTGTGTGTTATTATGGAGAGGTGTGTGTTATTATGGGGATGTGTGTGTGTTATTATGGGGAGGTGTGTGTTATTATGGGGAGATGTTATTATGGGGAGGTGTGTGTTATTATGGGGAGGTGTGTGTGTTATTATGGGGAGGTGTGTGTTATTATGGGGATGTGTGTGTTATTATGGGGAGGTGTGTGTGTTATTATCGGGAGGTGTGTGTGTTATTATGGGGAGGTGTGTGTTATTGTGGGGTTGTGAGTTATTATGGGGAGGTGTGTGTTATTATGGGGAGGTGTGTGTTATTATGGGGAGGTGTGTGTTATTATGGGGAAGTGTGTGTTATTATGGGGAGGTGTGTGTTATTATGGGGAGGTGTGTGTGTTATTATGGGGTTGAGTGTGTTATTATGGGGAGGTGTGTCTGTTATTATGGGGAGGTGTGTGTTATTATGGGGAGGTGTGTGTTTATTTCGGGGGTGTGTGTTATTATGGGGTTGTGTGTTATTATGGGGAGGTGTGTGTGTTATTATGGGGAGGTGTGTGTTATTATTATGGGGAGGTGTGTGTTATTATGGGGGGTGTGTGTTATTATGGGGAGGTCTGTGTTATTATGGAGAGTGGTGTGTTATTATGGGGAGGTGTGTGTTATTATGGGGAGGTGTGTGTGTCTGTTATTATGGGGAGGTGTGTGTTATTTCGGGAGGTGTGTATATTATGGGGTTGTGTGTTATTATGGGGAGGTGTGTGTTATTATGGGGAGGTGTGTGTTATTATGGGGAGGTGTGTTTTTATGGGGAGATGTGGAGGGGAGGTGTGTGTGTTATTATGGGGTTGTGTGTGTTAATATGGGGAGGTGTGTGTTATTATGGGGAGGTGTGTGTTTTTAGGGGAGGTGTGTGTGTTATTATGGGGAGGTGTGTGTTATTATGGGGAGGTGTGTGTTTTTATGGGGAGGTGTGTGTGTTATTATGGGGTTGTGTGTTATTATGGGGAGGTGTGTGTGTTATTATGGGGTTGTGTGTTATTATGGGGAGGTGTGTGTGTGTTATTATGGGGAGGTGTGTGTGTTATTATGGGGAGATGTGTTTTTATGGGGAGGTGTGTGTGTTATTATGGGGAGGTGTGTTATTATAGGTTGTGTTATTATGGGGAGGTGTGTGTTATTATAGGGGTGTGTTAGGAGGTGTGTGTTATTATGGGGAGGTGTGTGTTATTATAGAGGTGTGTGTTGTTATGGGGATGTGGGGAGGGTGTGTGTTATTATGGGAGGTTGTGTGTTATTATGGGGAGGTGTGTGTTATTATAGGGAGAGGTGTGTTATTATGGGGGAGGTGTGTGTTATTATGGGGAGGTGTGTATTATGGGGAGTTGTGTGTTATTATGGGGAGGTGTGTGTTATTATGGGGAGGTGTGTGTTATTTCGGGGTGTGTGTGTTATTATGGGGTTGTGTGTTATTATGGGGAGGTGTGTGTGTTATTATGGGGAGGTGTGTGTGTGTATTATGGGAGGTGTGTTATTATAGGGTGTGTTTTTATGGGGAGGTGTGTGTTATTATAGGTTGTGTGTTAGGGAGGTGTGTGTTATTATGGTGGAGGTGTGTTATTATGGGGAGGTGTGTGTTATTATGGGGAGGTGTGTGTTATTATGGGGTTGTGTGTTATTATGGAGGTTGTGTGTTATTATGGGGAGGTGTGTGTGTTATTATGGGGGTGTGTGTTTTATGGGGAGGTGTGTGGTTATTATGTGTGTGTTATTATGGGGAGGTGCGTATGTTATTATAGGGTGTGTTATTATGGGGAGGTGTGTTATTATGGCGAGGAAAGATGTGTGTTAGGGGGGAGTTGTGTGTTATTATGGGGAGGTGTGTGTTATTATGGGGAGGTGTGTGTTATTATAGGGTTGTGTGTTATTATGGGGAGGTGTGTGTTATTATGGGGAGGAGGTGTTATTATGGGGAGGGTAAGTATTATAGGTTGTGTGTTATTATGGGTGTGTGTGTTATTATGGGGAGGTGTGTGTTATTATGGGGAGGTGTGTGTTATTATAGGGAGGTGTGTGTTATTATGGGGAAGTGTGTGTTATTAGGTGGGGGGAGGTGTGTATGTTATTATGGGGAGGTGCGTATGTGTGTGTTATTATGGGGAGGTGTGTGTTATTATGGGGATGTGTGTGTTTTATGGGGAGGTGTGTAAGCATATGGGGAGATGTGTGTTATTATGGGGGTGTGTTATTATGGTGTGTGTGTTATATGGGGAGGGTGTGTGTGTTATTATGGGAGGTGTGTGTTATTATCGGAGGTGTGTGTTATTATGGGGAGGTGTGTGTTATTATGGGGGTTGTGAGTTATTATGGGGAGGTGTGTTTATTATGGGGAGGTGTGTGTTTTTATGGGGGTGTGTGGGAGGTGTGTGTGTTATTATGGGGTTGTGTGTTATTATAGGGAGGTGTGTCTGTTATTATAGGGTTGTTATTTCCCGGGGAGGTGTGTGTTATTATGGGGTTGTGTGTTAGGGGAGTGTGTGTGTTATTATGGGGGAGGTGTGTGTTGTTATGGGGAGGTGTGTGTTATTATGGGGAGGTGTGTGTTATTATGGGGAGGTCTGTGTTATTATGAGTGTGTGTTATTATGGGGATTATGGGGAGGTGTGTGTTATTATGGGGAGGTGTGTGTTATTATGGGGAGTTGTGTGTTATTATGGGGTTGAGTGTGTTATTATGTGTGTTGTTATTATGGGGAGGTGTGTGTTATTATGGGGAGTGTGTTATTATGGAGAGGTGTGTGTTATTATGGGGATGTGTGTGTGTTATTATGGGGAGGTGTGTGTTATTATGGGGAGATGTGTGTTATTATGGGGAGGTGTGTGTGTTATTATGGGAGGTGTGTGTGTTATTATGGGGAGGTGTGTGTTATTATGGGGATGTGTGTGTTATTATGGGGAGGTGTGTGTGTTATTATGGGGGGTGTGTGTGGGGGTTGTGAGTTATTATGGGGAGGTGTGTGTTATTATGGGGTGTGTGTTATTATGGGAGAGGTGTGTGTTATTATGGGGAAGTGTGTGTTATTATGGGAGGTGTGTGTTATTATGGGGATTATGGGGAGGTGTGTCTGTTATTATGTGTTATTATGGGAGTGTGTCTGTTATTATGGGGAGGTGTGTGTTATTATGGGGAGGTGTGTGTTATTATGGGGAGGTTGTGTGTTATTATGGGGGAGGTGGGGATGTGTGTGTTATTATGGGGGAGGTGTGTGTTATTATGGGAGGTGTGTGTTATTATGGGGAGGTGTGTGTTATTATGGGGAGGTCTGTGTTATTATGGAGAGTGGTGTGTTATTATGGGGAGGTGTGTGTTATTATGGGGGAGGTGTGTGTTATTATGGGGAGGTGTGTGTTATTATGGGGAGGTGTGTGTTATTATGGGAGGTGTGTGTGTTATTATGGGGTTGGAGTGTGTTATTATGGGGGAGGTGTGTCTGTTATTATGGGGAGGTGTGTGTTATTATGGGGAGGTGTGTGTTATTATGGAGAGGTGTGTGTTATTATGGGGATGTGTGTGTGTTATTATGGGAGGTGTGTGTTTTTATGGGGAGATGTGTGTTATTATGGGGAGGTGTGTGTTATTATGGGGAGGTGTGTGTGTTATTATGGGGAGGTGTGTGTTATTATGGGGATGTGTGTGTTATTATGGGGAGGGAGGTGTGTGTGTTATTATGGGGGGAGGTGTGTGTTATTATGGGAGGTGTTAATATGGGAGGTGTGTGTTATTATGGGGAAGTGTGTGTTATTATGGGGAGGTGTGTGTTATTATGGGGTTGAGTGTGTGGGGAGGTGTTATTATGGGGAGGTGTGTGTTATTATGGGGAGGTGTGTGTTATTATGGGGAGGTGTGTGTGTTATTATGGGGAGGGGAGGTGTGTTATTATGGGGAGGTGTGTCTGTTATTATGGGGGAGGTGTGTGTGTTATTATCGGGAGGTGTGTGTGTTATTATGGGGTTGTGTGTTATTATGGGGAGGTGTGTGTTATTATGTGTATTATGGGGAAGTGTGTGTTATTATGGGGAGGTGTGTTATTATGGGGAGGTGTGTGTTATTATGGGAGGTGTGTTATTATGGGGAGGTGTGTGTTATTATGGGGAGGTGTGTGTTATTATGTGTGTTATTATGGGGTGTGTGTTATTATGGGGAGGTCTGTGTTTATTATGTGTGTGTTATTATGGGGAGGTGTGTGTTATTATGGGGAGGTGTGTGTTATTATGGGAGGTGTGTGTTATTATGGGGAGGTGTGAGGGGAGGTGTGTGTTATTATGGGGTTGAGGTGTTATTATGGGGAGGGTGTCTGTTATTATGGGGGAGGTGTGTGTTATTATGGGAGGTGTGTGTTATTATCGGGGAGGTGTGTGTTATTATGGGTTGTGTGTTATTATGGGGAGGTGTGTATTATGGGGAGGTGTGTGTTATTATGGGATGGGGGTTGTGTGTGATTATGGGGAGGTGTGTGTTATTATGGGGGTGTTAGGTGTGTGTTATTATGGGGAGGTGTGTGTTATTATGGGGAGGTGTGTGTTGGGAGGTGTGTGTTATGGAGGTGTGTTATTATAGGGTTGTGGGATGGGAGGTGTGTGTTATTATAGGGTGTGTGTTATTATGGGGAGGTGTGTTATTATGGGGAGGTGTGTTAGTGTGTTTTTTATGGGGAGGTGTTTGTGGGAGGTGTGTTATTATGGGGAGGTGTGTGTTATTATGGGGAGGGGTTGTGTGTGTTATTATGGGAGGTGTGTGTTATTATGGGGAGGTGTGTGTTATTTGGGGAGGTGTGTGTTATTATGGGGTGTGTGTTATTATGTGGAGGTGTGTGTTATTATGGGGAGGTGTGTGTTATTATGGGGAGGTGTGTGTTATTATGGGGAGTGTGTTATTATGGGGTTGTGTATTATGGGGAGGTGTGTGTTATTATGGGGAGGTGTGTGTGTATTATGGGGAGGTGTGTGTTATTATGGGGTTGTGTGTTATTATGGGAGAGGTGTTATTATGAGGTGTGTTATTATGGGGAGGTGTGTGTTATTATGGGGAGGTGTGTGTTATTATGGGGAGGTGTGTGTTATTATGGGGAGGTGTTGATTATGGGGAGGTGTGTTATTATGGGGAGGTGTGTGTTATTATGGGGAGGTGTGTGTTATTATGGGGGTGTTATTATGGTGTGTGTTATTATGGGGAGGTGTGTGTTATTATGGGAGGTTATTATGGTGTGTGTGTTAGGTTGTGGTTATTATGGGGAGGTGTGTGTGTTATTATGGGAGGTGTGTGTTATTATGGGGAGGTGTTATTATGGTGTGTGTTATTATGGGGAGGTGTGTTATTATGGGGAGAGTGTGTGTTATTATGGGAGATGTGTGTGTTATGGGGGAGGTGTGTGTTATTATGGGGAGGTGTGTGTGTTATTATGGGGAGGTTGATTATGTGTGTTATTATGGGGAGGTGTGTCTGTTATTATGGGGAGGTGTGTGTTATTATGGGGAGGTGTGTTATTATGGGGTTGTGTGTTATTATGGGGAGGGAGGTGTGTGTGTGTTATTATGGGGAGGTGTGTGTTATTATGGGGAGGTGTGTGTTTTTATGGGGAGGTGTGTTATTATGGGGAGGTGTGTGTGTTATTATGGGGTTGTGTGTGTTATTATGGGGAGGTGTGTGTTATGTTGGGGAGGTGTGTTATTATGGGGTTGTGTGTTATTATGGGGAGGGTGTGTGTTATTATGGGAGGTGTGTGTTTTTATGGGGAGGTGTGTGGGGAGGTGTTATTATGGAGGTGTGTGTTATTATGGGTTGTGTGTTATTATGGGGAGGTGTGTGTTATTATAGGGTTGTGTGTTATTATGGGGGAGGTGTGTGTTATTATGGGGAGGTGTGTGTTGTTATGGGGATTATGTTATTATGGGTTTGTGTGTTATTATGGGAGAGTGTGTGTGTTATTATGGGGAGATTATGGGGAGGTGTGTGGGGTTGTGATTATGGGGAGTGTGTTATTATGGGGAGGTGTGTGTGTTATTATGGGGGAGGGGGTGTGTGTGTTATTATGGGGAGGTGTGTGGGGAGGTTATTATGGGGTTGAGTGTGTTATTATGGGGGAGGTGTGTTATTATGGGGGAGGTGTGTGTTATTAGGTGGGAGGGGTGTGTGTTATTATGGGGAGGTGTGTGTTATTTGGGGAGGTGTGTGTTATTATGGGGAGGTGTGTGTTATTATGGGGAGGTGTGTGTTATTATGGGAGGTCTGAGGTGTGTGTTATTATGGGGAGGTGTGTGTTATTATGGGGAGGTGTGTGTGTTATTATGGGGAGGTGTGTGTTATTATGGGGAGGTGTGTGTTATTATGGGGTTGTGTGTTATTATGGGGAGGTGTGTGTGTTATTATGGGGAGGTGTGTGTTATTATGGGTGTGTGTTATGGGGAGGTGTGTGTTATTATGGGAAGGGGGTGTGTGTTATTATGGGGAGGTGTGTGTTATTATGGGGATGTGTGTGTTATTATGGGGAGGTGTGTGTTATTATGGGGTTGTGTGTTATTATGGTGTGTCTGTTATTATGGGGAGGTGTGTGTTATTTGGGAGGTGTGTGTTATTATGGGGAGGTGTGTGTTATTATGGGGAGGTGTGTGTTATTATGGGGAGGTGTGTGTTATTATGGGGATGTGTGTTATTATGGGGAGATGTGTGTTATTATGGGGAGGTGTGTGTGTTATTATGGGGAGGTGTGTGTGTTATTATGGGGAGGTGTGTGTTATTATGGGGATTGTGTGTTATTATGGGGAGGTGTGTGTGTTATTATGGGGAGTGTGTGTTATTATGGGGAGGTGTGTTATTATGGGGTTGTGTGTTATTATGGGGAGGTGTGTGTTATTATGGGGAGGTGTTATTATGGGGAGGTGTGTTATTATGGGGGAGGTGTGTGTTGTTATGGGGGAGGTGTGTGTTATTATGGGGAGGTGTGTGTGTTATTATGGGGGAGGTGTGGGGAGGTGTGTGTGTTATTATGGGGTGTGTCTGTTATTATGGGGAGGTGTGTGTTATTATGGGAGGTGTGTGTTATTATGGGGTTGTGTGTTATTATGGGGAGGTGTGTGTGTTATTATGGGGAGGTGTGTGTTATTATGGGGAGGTGTGTGTTATTATGGGGAGGTGTGTGTTATTATGGGGAGGTGTGTGTGTGTTATTATGGAGAGTGGGGGAGGTGTGTGTTATTATGGGAGGTGTGTTATTATGGAGGTGTGTTATTATGGGGAGGTGTGTGTTATTATGGGGAGGTGTGTTATTATGGGGAGGTGTGTGTGTTATTATGGGTTGAGTGTGTTATTATGGGGAGGTGTGTGTCTGTTATTATGGGGAGGTGTGTGTTATTTCGGGGAGGTGTGTGTTATTATGGGGTTGTGTGTTATTATGGGGAGGTGTGTGTGTGTTGTGTTATTATGGGAGGTGTGTGTTATTATGGGGAGGTGTGTGTTTTTATGGGGAGATGTGTGTTATTATGGGGAGGTGTGTGTTATATGGGGAGGTGTGTGTTATTATGGGGAGTGTGTGTTTATTATGGGGAGGTGTGTGTTATTAGGTGGGTTATTATGGGGTTGTGTGTTATTATGGGGGGGTGTGTGTGTGTTATTATGGGGAGGTGTGTGTTATTATGGGGGTGTGTGTTATTATGGGGGTGTGTTATTATGGAGAGGGTTGTGTTATTATGGGGAGGTGTGTGTTATTATGGGAGGTGTGTGTTATTATGGGGAGGTGTGTGTTATTATGGGGAGGTGTGTGTTATTATGGGTTGTTATGGGGAGGTGTGTGTGTTATTATGGGGAGGTGTGTGTTATTATGGGGAGGTGTGTGTTATTATGGGAGGTGTTGATTATGGGAGGTGTGTGTTTTATGGGGAGGTGTGTGTTATTATGGGGAGGTGGGTTATTATGGGAGGTGTTATTATGGGAGGGAGTGTGTGTTATTATGGGGTGTGTTATTATGGGAGGTGTGTGTGTTATTATGGGGAGGTGTGTGTTATTATGGGGAGGTGTGTGTTATTATGGGGAGGTGGTGTTATTATGGGGAGGTGTGTGTTATTATGGGGAGGTGTGTTATTATAGGGAGGTGTGTGTGTTATTATGGGGAGGTGTGTGTTATTATGGGGAGGTGGCAAGTGGTGTGTTATTATGGGGAGGTGTGTGTGTTATTATGGGGAGGTGTCATGTGCTTATTATGGGGAGGTGTGTGTTATTATGGGGAGGTGGTGTTGTTATTATGGGGAGGTGTGTGTTATTATGGGGAGGTGTGTGTTATTATGGGGAGGTGTGTGTTATTATGGGGTGTGTGTTGTTATGGGGAGGTGTGCTGCTATGGGAGTGTGTGTTGTGTAAATGTGGCCTCGTCATGTGCTTGTCACACTGAGTAAAGAGACAGCTTCAAAAAAGAAACACACAAAGAGTTGCATTCATAAACAAATCCTATTTACAAACCTCTTTTGAATGGTGGCTCTTAATTCAAGGTTCAATAAACAATCACAGCCCTTTCTAGAATCAGTTTCCCCCAAAAGTATTGTAGTCCCGTCCCTTCAAACATTCAACGTAAGCACCAGGGTCAGCGCGTAAGCCTACCACACACACACTATACTGATTTTATTACATTTTTGTCACAACCCGGTTCGGGGAAGTGACAACGAGCCTTAGGACCAGGGCACAAATAATAATCAATACGTTTGCTCATTTCCACCTTATTTGTTCATCGTTGAATAACTCACCACAGGTTAAAAATGATAAGGGTGTGCTTGAAAGGATGTGACTCTACAATGTTATTATGGGAGAGGTGTCTGTACCTGTTTTAGTTGTCATGCTAGTGAGGGTGTGTGTTATGGGCATAGTGTGGCCAAGGCAGGTGTCTGTGTTATTATGGGGAACTGCTTGTTGCAATTTCGATGAGGTTCTCTTGTTCATGGTTTACATTTGGAGGTTACTCCATGGATATCCGTCTGAAAGAATTGTGTGTTATGTTTATAAAAATTATATTTACACATTCAACGGGGGATAACGAATCCAGTTGTTTGTGTCACCCGTTAAAGTGGTGTGGTGTTATTATCACATTGGGGAGTTCATTTGTTGTCATACAATGATGGAAAGACCTGTGTGTTGTCCTTGTTAATGAGACAGTGTGTGTTGTCCTATGGGACCTGTGTGTTAATTATGGGGAGTCCTTGTTAATGCAGGAGAAGACCTGTGTGTTGTTGTTAATGGACAGAGGAGGTGTGTGTTAATGTGTGTGTTGTGTGTGTGTTGTCCATGTTAATGGACAGGAGGTGTGTTGTCCATGTTAATGCAGACAGAGAAGACCTGGGGAGACAGTGTGTGTCCTTGTTAATGCAGACAGAGGAGACCTGTACCTTGCAACAGAGAAGACCTGTGGTCCTCTTGTTAATGCATGTGTGTTGTCCTTGTTAATGCAGACAGAGGAGACTGAGTCTTGTCCTTTATAGTTGAGGAGACAGAGAAGACTCTTGTTGTCCTTGTTAATGCAGACAGAGAAGACCTGTGTGTTGTCCTTGTTAATGCAGACAGAAGACCTGTGTGTTGTCCTTGTTAATGCAGACAGAGAAGACCTCTCGCAGAGAAGACGCCTCGCAGAGAAGACCTGTCCTTGTTAATGCAGACAGAGAAGACCTGTGTGTTGTCCCTTGTTAATGCTCTCTGTGTGTTGTCTGACAACCTCCCATCAATTATTGAATGAAACCAGACAGAGAAGACCTGTACCAGGAAGTGGTCTGAAAAGAAACACACAAAGAGTTGCATTGTTAATAAACAAAAGACCTGTGTGTTGTCCTATTTACAAACCTCTTTAATGCAATGGTGGCTCGTAATGGACAGAAAGACCTGTGTGTTGTCCTAATTAAAGAGCCTGTGTGTTGTCCTTGTTAGGTTCAATCATAACCTGTGTTGCCTTGTTAATATTTAAACAGACAATCACAGCCCTTGATCTAGAATCAGACAGAGGAGACCTGTGTGTTGTCCCAAAAGTATTGTAGTCCTTTGTTAGCCAGAGGAGACTTCAAACATTCAACGACAGAGAGACCTGTGTGTTGTCCTTGTTAATGCAGACAGAGGAGACCTCTTGTTAATGCACCAGGGTCCTTGTTAATGCAGACAGAGAAGCCTACCAATGCAGACAGAGAAGACCTGTGTGTTGTCCTTGTTACAGACACTATACTGATACATTTATTACAGGTTTTTGTCACAACCCTGTGTGTTGTCCTTGTTAATGCAGACAGAAGTGACAACAAGCTCCTTGTTAATGCAGACAGAGAAGACAGGGAGAAGACACAAAGAGAGACCTAATAATCAATGCAGACAGAGAAGAGCCTGTGTGTTGTCCTTGTTAATGCTGTGTGTTGTCTTTGCAGACAAGACCTTATTTCTCCATAAAACCTTATTTGTTCATCGACAGAGGAGACCTGTGTGTTGTCCTTGAATGCAGACAGAGAAGACCTGTGAATAACAGAGAAGACCTGTGTGTTGTCACCACAGGTTAAAAAGAAGACCTGATAAGGGTGTGCTTGAAAGGAGAAGCACATGACAGAGAAGACCTCCTTGTTATGTTGTGTTGTCCTTGTTAATGCAGACAGAGAGTCCATAATGCAGACAGAGAAGACCTGTGTGTTGTCCTTGTTAATGCAGACAGAGAAGACCTGTTGTTGTCCTTGTTAATGCAGTCTTAAATCCTTTTCCTTGTTACACACAGTCTGTTAATGCAGACAGAGGAGACCTGTGTGTTGTTTAGTGTGTCATGTTAATGAGGGCCTGAGAATGCCACTGTGTGTTGTCCTTGTTAATGCAGACAGAGAAGAGCTACCTGTGGTTGTCCTTGTTAATGCAGACAGAGTAGACCTGTGTGTTGTCTGAGTCTTAATGCAGACAGAGAAGACCTGTGTGTTGTCCTTGAATTTGCCTTGTTAATGCAGACAGGGACTGTGTGTTGTCCTTGAATGCAGCAGCCCCTACCCAGACATCTGGCTTGTGTTGTCCTGATTAAATGAAATGCCCACAGAACTGCTTGTTAATGCAACAGAGAAGACCTGTGTGTTTTCCTTGTTAATGCAGACAGAGAAGACCTGTGTTTGTCCTTGTTAATGCAGAGGTTCTCTTGTTCAGATATGGGTAATGGACATAGTTTGTTACATTTGTTGTCCTTGTTAATGCAGACAGAAACATCAGACTTTGTTGTCCTTGTTAATGCAGACAGAGAAGACCTTACCTTGTTAATGCAGACAGAGAAGACCTGTGTGTTGTCCTATCAGACAGAGGAGACCTGTGTGTTGTCCTTGAAAGACAGAGGAGACCTGTGTGTTGTCCTTGTTAAAAAGACGTGTGTTGTCCTTGTTAATAGACAGAGAAGACCTGTGTGTTGTCCTTGTTAATGCAGACAGAGGAGACCTGTGTTGTCCTTGTTAATGCAGCAGAATGTTTACTAAAATTATATTTACACATTCAACAGAGGAGACCTGTGTGTTGTCCTTGTTAGACAGAGAAGACCTGTGTGTTGTCCTTGTTAATGCAGAAAGAAGGGATAATGCAGAATCCAGTTGTTTGTGTCACCCGCAGACAGAGAAGACCTTCGGCAGAAAGTATTGCAGACAGAGAAGACCTGTGTGTTGTCCTTGTTAATGCAGACAGAGAAGACCTGCCTTGTTAATGCAGACAGAGAAGACCTCCGCACAGAGAGACCTGACCTTGTTAATGCAGACAGAGAAGACAGGTGATTCCTTTTATCACATTGTCCGGCAACAGCTTGAGTTCATTTTAATGCAGACAAAACCTTGCACACACAAAAAAAATCATAGACAATGATGGAAAGACCTGTGTGTTGTCCTTGTTAATGCAGACAGAGAAGACCTGTGTGTTGTCCTTGTTAATGCAGACAGAGAAGACCTGTGTGTTGTCCTTGTTAATGCAGACAGAGAAGACCTGTGTGTTGTCCTTGTTAATGCAGACAGAGAAGACCTGTGTGTTGTCCTTGTTAATGCAGACAGAGAAGACCTGTGTGTTGTCCTTGTTAATGCAGACAGAGAGACCTGTGTGTTGTCCTTGTTAATGCAGACAGAGAAGACCTGTGTGTTGTCCTTGTTAATGCAGACAGAGAAGACCTGTGTGTTGTCCTTGTTAATGCAGACAGAGAAGACCTGTGTGTTGTCCTTGTTAATGCAGACAGAGAGACCTGTGTGTTGTCCTTGTTAATGACAGAGAAGACCTGTGTGTTGTCCTTGTTAATGCAGACAGAGAAGACCTGTGTGTTGTCCTTGTTAATGCAGACAGAGAAGACCTGTGTGTTGTCCTTGTTAATGCAGACAGAGAAGACCTGTGTGTTGTCCTTGTTAATGCAGACAGAGAAGACCTGTGTGTTGTCCTTGTTAATGCAGACAGAGAAGACCTGTGTGTTGTCCTTGTTAATGCAGACAGAGGAGACCTGTGTGTTGTCCTTGTTAATGCAGACAGAGAAGACCTGTGTGTTGTCCTTGTTAATGCAGACAGAGAAGACCTGTGTGTTGTCCTTGTTAATGCAGACAGAGAAGAGCTCCAACCTGTGTGTTGTCCTTGTTAATGCAGACAGAGAAGACCTGTGTGTTGTCCTTGTTAATGCAGACAGAGAAGAGCTCCAACCTGTGTGTTGTCCTTGTTAATGCAGACAGAGAAGAGCTCCAACCTGTGTGTTGTCCTTGTTAATGCAGACAGAGAAGACCTGTGTGTTGTCCTTGTTAATGCAGACAGAGAAGAGCTCCAACCTGTGTGTTGTCCATGTTAATGCAGACAGAGAATACCTGTGTGTTGTCCTTGTTAATGCAGACAGAGAAGACCTGTGTGTTGTCCTTGTTAATGCAGACAGAGAAGACCTGTGTGTTGTCCTTGTTAATGCAGACAGAGAAGACCTGTGTGTTGTCCTTGTTAATGCAGACAGAGAAGACCTGTGTGTTGTCCTTGTTAATGCAGACAGAGAAGACCTGTGTGTTGTCCTTGTTAATGCAGACAGAGAAGACCTGTGTGTTGTCCTTGTTAATGCAGACAGAGAAGACCTGTGTGTTGTCCTTGTTAATGCAGACAGAGAAGAGCTCCAACTTCTTAATCACAGCCTCAGTTTTGTCCCGCACATTGAATATAGTTGCGGAGAGTCCCTGTAATCCTAGATTCAGATCATTCAGGCGAGAGAAAAAACATCACCCAGATAGGCCAGTCGTGTGAGAAACTTGTCATCATGCAAGTGGGCAGACAAGTGAAAATTAGGGTCATTCAACAACAAAAAACTAGTCCCTCAATTCCCTTTTTTAAAGTGTAAAAACTTTGCCCCTTGATACACAGCACACCTTGTAAAAGTGTTACATGGTCGCTGCCCATAACATTGGATAGTTCAGAAAATACACGAGAGTTCAGGGGCCTTTAATAACAAAGTTAACCATTTTCATTGTAGTGTCCAAAACGTCTTTCAAGCTGTCCCTTGGCACCACCAGTTTGTGAAGACCTGGTCGAGATAACGTGATAAAAATCAAACTGTCAGTTTCCCTGAAAATGTGTCTGCCTTCTCACCCTACTTTTCCCAACACGTTTAATCTGTTCTGAAAACAGCCCTTCAAGCTACCTGGTGGATGGTGGTGCATTGTGGATGATATTGGATGGGGTGGATGGTGGTCTAGGATGACGTGAACTGTGAATGGTAGATGGTGGTGGCGGATGGTGAATGGTGCATGGTGAGGTGAGGTGTCTCTTTCTCACTTTCCCCTCTCTCTCTCTTTCTCTCTCAATTCAATGTGTATTTAATTGGCATGGGAAACATATTTACATTGCCTCTCTCTCTCTCTCTCTCTCTCTCTCTCTCTCTCTCTCTCTCTCTGCAACAGATGGTCGCTTTCAATCTACGTCTCTCTCTCCTATTCCATCCCACACTTTTCCTTGTTCTCTCTCTGCCTCCTGTCCTCTCTCTGCCTCCCGTCCTCTCTCTGCCTCTCGTTCTCTCTCTGCCTCCCGTCCTCTCTCTGCGTCCCGTCCTCTCTCTGCCTCTTGTCCTCTCTCTGCCTCTTGTTCTCTCTCTGCCTCCTGTCCTCTCTCTGCCTCTTGTCCTCTCTCTGCCTCTTGTTCTCTCTCTGACTCCTGTCCTCTCTCTGCCTCTTGTCCTCTCTCTGCCTCCTGTCCTCTCTCTGCGTCCCGTCCTCTCTCTGCCTCTTGTCCTCTCTCTGCCTCTTGTCCTCTCTCTCTTTTTCTCTCTCTGCCTCCTGTCCTCTCTCTGCATCTTGTCCTCTCTCTGCCTCTTGTCCTCTCTCTGCCTCTTGTCCTCTCTCTGCCTCTTGTCCTCTCTCTGCCTCCCGTCCTCTCTCTGCCTCTTGTCCTCTTTCTGCCCCTTGTCCTCTCTCTCTTTTTCTCTCTCTGCCTCTTGTCCTCTCTCTGCCTCTTGTCCTCTCTCTGCCTATTGTCTTCTCTCTGCCTCTTGTCCTCTCTCTGCCTCTTGTCTTCCCTCTGTCTCTTGTCTTCTCTTTGCCTCTTGTCCTCTCACTGACTTCCGTCCTTTCTCTCCCTCCTGTCCTCTTATTGCAGTGAAGGCACTCTCTCCACTCCTCAAATCTTTCTTCCTCTCTCTCCCTGTTCTCATTTTCCCTCTTCCACTATTCCTCCATCTATCTCCATCAGGACATGAACTGCTGTCACTTCACGCCCTTCACACCATGCATCTCTCTCTCTCTATCACACCATGCATCTCTCTCTCTCTCATCTCTTCTCTCTCATCTCTCTCATCTTTCCCTCTCTCGTTCTCTTTCTGTCTCTATCACACCATGCATCTCTCTCTCATCTCTTCTCTCTCATCTCTCTCATCTTTCCCTCTCTCGTTCTGTTTCTGTCTCTATCACACCATGCATCTCTCTCTCATCTTGTTCTCTCTCATCTCTCCCTCTATCTCCCTCTCTCGTTCTCTTTCTGTCTGTATCCCACCATGCATCTCTCTCTCTCTCATCTCTCCCTCTATCTCCCTCTCTCGTTCTCTTTCTGTCTGTATCCCACCATGCATCTCTCTCTCTCTCATCTCTCCCTCTATCTCCCTCTCTCGTTCTCTTTATGTCTCTATCCCACCATCTCTGTTTCTATTCTTCCCTCCCTCTGTGCAGCTCTCTGTCAATGAACAGGCAGGGACAATTACACTGACGCATTGGAGGGAAGATTAGGCCATTAAAACACTTTACCTGTCTGACATGTATTAAGTCCAGCCCAGACAGCATTGTCAACTGGCTCCAAGATTAAAAACATTTAGTCTTGATTTATCTTTCCCCAGTGGGTTGCTTCAATTGTAGCCCAAAAAAGACACACTGTCACAGTGTGTGTGTGTGTGTGTGTGTGTGTGTGTGTGTGTGTGTGTGTGTGTGTGTGTGTGTGTGTGTGTGTGTGTGTATATATGCATATAGATGCCTAGTGTTTATGTGCTCCTGAGTATCCTTATTGGAGCCAGGTCGTTGACGTCCATCCATGTCTGATTACGTCGAGAGATGACGTGGAAACCTGCCCATATGGGCAACAGTGAGCGCCGTTACCTTCCAGTAGGTTTTATGGATGGGGAGTAACATCTGCCTGTGATTCCCAACTTAACCCCAGTCTTTAAAAAAACCTTGAGTTAAAACCTAACAAACATTTTGTTCGCAACAACTTCTAAATTTGACGTTTGAGAAACATGGATAAAACAAACAATGAAACAATGTTTTTCCACACAGACGCAAGAATAGGAGGTACAGTGAAACACCGTTATTTATTTTTTTCTCCATTAATCACTGTTATTTTCCCCTAGAGGTGTAAAGGTCATTGTTAAAGCATTAATCACTGTTATTTTCCCCCAGAGGTGTAAAGGTCATTGTTAAAGCATTAAGCACTGTTATTTTCCCCCAGAGGTGTAAAGGTCATTGTTTAAGCATTAAGACTGGTGTAAAGGTCATTGTTAAGCATTAAGCACTGTTATTTTCCCCCAGAGGTGTAAAGGTCATTGTTAAGCATTAAGCACTGTTATTTTCCCCCAGAGGTGTAAAGGTCATTGTTAAGCATTAAGCACTGTTATTTTCCCCTAGAGGTGTAAAGGTCATTGTTAAGCATTAAGCACTGTTATTTTCCCCCAGAGGTGTAAAGGTCATTGTTAAGCATTAAGCACTGTTATTTTCCCCGCAGAGGTGTAAAGGTCATTGTTAAGCATTAAGCACTGTTATTTTCCCCCAGAGGTGTAAAGGTCATTGTTAAGCATTAAGCACTGTTATTTTCCCCCAGAGGTGTAAAGGTCATTGTTAAGCATTAAGCACTGTTATTTTCCCCCAGATGTATAAAGGTCATTGTTAAGCATTAAGCACTGTTATTTTCCCCCAGAGGTGTAAAGGTCATTGTTTAAGCATTAAGCACTGTTATTTTCCCCCAGAGGTATAAAGGTCATTGTTTAAGCATTAAGCACTGTTATTTTCCCCCAGAGGTATAAAGGTCATTGTTAGCATTAAGCACTGTTATTTTCCCCATTGTTTAAGCAGAGGTGTAAAGGTCATTGTTAAGCATTAAGCACTGTTATTTTCCCCAGAGCACTGTTATTTTCCCCCAGAGGTATAAAGGTCATTGTTAAGCATTAAGCACTGTTATTTTTCCCCAGAGGTATAAAGGTCATTGTTAAAGCATTAAGCACTGTTATTTTCCCCCAGAGGTGTAAAGGTCATTGTTAAGCATTAAGCACTGTTATTTTCCCCCAGAGGTGTAAAGGTCATTGTTAAGCATTAAGCACTGTTATTTTCCCCCAGATGTATAAAGGTCATTGTTAAGCATTAATCACTGTTATTTTCCCCCAGAAGTTTAAAGGTCATTGTTAAGCATTAAGCACTGTTATTTTCCCCCAGAGGTATAAAGGTCATTATTAAGCATTAAGCACTGTTATTTTCCCCCAGAGGTATAAAGGTCATTGTTAAGCATTGTTTCACTTCAGATATGACTTCACAAATCTTCTTTTTGAAAGGTAGGCTATCAACAATACATCAAAAACAGATTGTTGCTACAAATATAGTCACAGAGCTATTTTTAGTTTATATCAGACTCACAGTGCAAAAGAACAGCATCTGTTGCAACAGCTAAAACACCTCCTCATTGAAAACAGCTTCACTGTTTCTGGACCTTCCAGATTCTGTTAACACTACAGCTGATGTCGGAAGTTTACATACACTTAAGTTGGAGTCATTAAAACTAGCTTTTCAACCACTCCACAAATTTCTTGTTAACAAACAATAGTTTTGGCAAGTCGGTAAAGACATCTACTTTGTGACACAAATACATTTTTCCAACAATTCCAAATGAAAATCCCAGTGGTTCAGAAGTTTACTGTGCCTTTAAACAGCTTGGAAAATTCCAGAAAATGATGTCATAATTTAATTTGATTTGAGTCAATTTGAGGTGTAGCTGTGGATGTATTTCAAGGTCTACCTTCAAACTCAGTGCTTCTTTGCTTGACATCATGGGAAAAAAAATTAAACATCTGCCAAGATCTCAGAAAGAAAATTGTAGACCTCCACAAGTCTGGTTCATCTTTGGGAGCAATTTCCAAACCAGGAAGTGGGAAATCGGACACTGTGGCTGGATATAAAACAAGTTTATCTTTAAAATGGTGTGAAATACTTTTATGTTTAAAGGAATTTTAATTATGGGATTTGTGTTGTTTCAAATTTGGCGCCCTGCAATTTCACTGGCTGTTGGTGAGGACTCTAGCGTCCCAGAGAGGATTTTAAGGACAACAAAGTCAAGGTATTGGAGTGGCCAGCACAAAGCCCTGACCTCAAGCCTATAGAAGATTTGTGGGTAGATGTGAAAAAGGGTGTGCGAGCAAGGAGGCCTACAAACCTGACTCAGTTACACCAGCTCTGTCAGGAGGCCTACAAACTTGACTCAGTTACACCAGCTCTGTCAGGAGGCCTACAAACCTGACTCAGTTACACCAGCTCTGTCAGGAGGCCTACAAACCTGACTCAGTTACACCAGCTCTGTCAGGAGGCCTACAAACCTGACTCAGTTACACCAGCTCTGTCAGGAGGCCTACAAACCTGACTCAGTTACACCAGCTCTGTCAGGAGGCCTACAAACCTGACTCAGTTACACCAGCTCTGTCAAGAGGCCTACAAACCTGACTCAGTTACACCAGCTCTGTCAGGAGGCCTACAAACCTGACTCAGTTACACCAGCTCTGTCAGGAGGCCTACAAACCTGACTCAGTTACACCAGCTCTGTCAGGAGGCCTACAAACCTGACTCAGTTACACCAGCTCTGTCAGGAGGCCTACAAACCTGACTCAGTTACACCTTGTATGCAGGTATAGTGTTTGAGAACTGTGCTGTAGTATATCCTCTCTCTCTCTCCCATGTCTATCCTCTCTCTCTCTCAATGTCTATCCTCTCTCTCTCTCCCATGTCTATCCTCTCTCTCTCTCCCATGTCTATCCTCTCTCTCTCTCCCATGTCTATCCTCTCGCTCTCTCCCATGTCTATCCCCTCTCTCTCTCTCTCCCATGTCTATCCTCTCTCTCTCTCCCATGTCTATCCTCTTGCTCTCTCCCATGTCTATCCTCTCTCTCTCTCCCATGTCTATCCTCTCGCTCTCTCCCATGTCTATCCCCTCTCTCTCTCCCATGTCTATCCTCTCGCTCTCTCCCATGTCTATCCCCTCTCTCTCTCCCATGTCTATCCTCTCTCTCTCCCATGTCTATCCTCTCTCTATCTCTCTCCCATGTCTATCCTCTCTCTCTCTCTCTCTCTCTCTCTCTCTCTCTCTCTTCTTTCTCTCTCTCTTTCTCTCTCTCTCTCTCTCTCTCTCTCTTCTCTCTCTTCTCTCCTACAGACACGTTCACCCTCTCATCAGTTTGGAGAGCTGTAAGGATCTAAAACACAAACAAATACACATAACATGCATTACAAAACAAACAACTATCTCTTCAATGCCTCGCAACAAGCAGGGAAAGGAGCTTTCACTGGAAAAAAACTCCAAACTCCCCAATTAGATTTTCCACCTCCGTTTCTCTCTGTCACATACTGTCTCTCTGTTTATATCTCTACTTCCATTATTTTGTTCTCTCTCTTTCATCTTCCCTCCATATCTTCTTCCATCTATCACCCTCCATCTATCACGCTCTCCCTCTCCCTCCGTCTCTCTCTCTCTCCCTGTATATTTACCTCACCCTCTCTCTCCCTCTCAATTCAATTCAATTCAATTCAAGGGCTTTATTGGCATGGGAATCATGTGTTAACATTGCCAAAGCAAGTGAGGTAGACAACATACAAAGTGAATATATAAGGTGAAAAACAACAAAAATGAACAGTAAACATTACACATACAGAAGTTTCAAAACAGTAAAGACATTACAAATGTCATATTATATATATATATATATATATATATATATATATATATATATACAATGTACAAATAGTTAAAGGACACAAGATAAAATCAATAAGCATAAATATGGGTTGTATTTACAATGGTGTTTGTTCTTCACTGGTTGCCCTTTTCTCGTGGCAACAGGTCACAAATCTTGCTGCTGTGATGACACACTGATGGCACACTCTCTCTCCTCTCTCTCCCTCCATATATATCCCTCTCTCTCTGCCTCTCCCTCCATTTATCTCTCTCCATCTCTCTCCCACATTCCTCTCCCTATCTATTTCCCTCTCCCTCCATCTCGCTCTCTCATCTCTCTTCCTCTCACTCCATCTATTTCCATCTCTCTCCCTCCATTGCCCTCTCTCCCTCTCTCTCCCTTTCCCAACATCTTTCTTCATCTCTCTTCCTCTATCTATCTATTTCCCTCTCTCTCCCTCCATCTCTCTCTCATTCTCCCTTCATCTCTCTATCTCTCTCTCTCTACCTCCATCTCTCCCTCCATCTCTCTCTCATTCTCCCTCCAACTCTCTCTCCTTCTCCCTCCATTTCAATCTCTCTCTCTTCCTCTCCCTCCATCTCTCTCACCCTCACTCCCTCCGTCTCTCTCTCCTCCTCCCTCCGTCTCTCTCTCCCTCTCCCTCTGTCTCTCTCTCCTTCTCCCTCCGTCTCTCTCTCCTTCTCCCTACATTTCAATCTCTCTCTCTCCCTCTGTCTATCTCTCGCTCTCCCTCTGTTTATCTCTCTTTCTCCCTCCGTCTCTCTCCTCTCTCCCTCCATCTCTCTCCTCTCTCTCCATATCTCTCTCCTCTCTCTCTCCATCTCTCTCCTCTCTCTCTCTCTCTCTACTCTCTCCATCTCTCTCCTCTCTCTCCATCTCTCTCTCCATCTCTCTCCTCTCTCTCTCTCCATCTCTCTCCATCTCTCTCCATCTCTCTCCTCTCTCTCTCCATCTCTTGCTCCCCCCAAGGCACACAGAGGTAGTGTTTTTATTTTCTTCATAACTCAGGTTCTGTTTTTTTCACACGTCTCTGCTTTAACGGTTCTTACTCAGTGCTCTTTTAATACAGGCTGGTGTTTAGATCAATCTTCTCCAATCAATATTTAATATCAGAAAGAAGCGCTGGCCTTTTGGCTGCATGGCATATCGTCAAGACACACGCACGATCGTTTCTATTCAGTCGCTCTCACAGGAGGTAATGAACAATTGGATTGGACTGAGATCCACCGAGGCTGACTCCCAAATGGCACCCTATTCCCTATATAGTGCACTACTTTTGACCAGAGCCCTATGGAACCCTGTTCCCTATATAGTGCACTACTTTTGACCAGGGCCTTACGGTCCCTTATGGGCTCTGGTCAAAACTAGTGCACTATATAGTGAATAGGGTGCCATTTTTTAGACACAGCCTGAGGCCTACAGTAAGATGGCTGCATTTACGCCTAACCATGGCTCCTTTCAATCCATTATCACTCAGGTCAGTGTGAGGTACAGGGCAGAAGCTTTAGGAGAGGCAGGGAGGGAGGGGGGACGACTGAAGAAAAGGAGAGAGAGGTAAATAATAAATACAAATTAAGGTTAAATAAGTAAATACATTACTGCATACAATAGCTGTAGGATCAGAGGTATTCAGGGCAGTTAGAGGGACATGCATTAGGTTACTTGCTTTGGGTCTTGTCTGATATATTGTACATGTGCTGAAGCCTTATGACTCAGCGACACAATGGTAGGGATTAACTGAGCTGGGCTCGGATCATTGATAAATCATTGTCTCAACGCAGCCTTATAATGCTGTTGGTTCTCCCCAGACCTGACTGCCCTTAACCAACACAAAAACATCCTATGGCGTTCTGCATTAGCATCGAACAGCCCCCGTGATATGCAGCTGTTCAGGGAAGCTAGAAACCATTATACACAGGCAGTTAGAAAAGCCAAGGCTAGCTTTTTCAAGCAGAAATTTGCTTCCTGCAACACTAACTCAAAAAAGTTCTGGGACACTGTAAAGTCCATGGAGAATAAGAACACCTCCTCCCAGCTGCCCACTGCACTGAAGATAGGAAACACTGTCACCACTGATAAATCCACCATAATTGAGAATTTCAATAAGCATTTTTCTACGGCTGGCCATGCTTTCCACCTGGCTACTCCTACCCCGGTCAACAGCACTGCACCCCCAACAGCAACTCGCCCAAGCCTTCCCCATTTCTCCTTCTCCCAAATCCATTCAGCTGATGTTCTGAAAGAGCTGCAAAATCTGGACCCTTACAAATCAGCCGGGCTAGACAATCTGGACCCTTTCTTTCTAAAATTATCTGCCAAAATTGTTGCCACCCCTATTACTAGCCTGTTAAACCTCTCTTTCGTGTCTTCTGAGATTCCCAAAGATTGGAAAGCAGCTGCGGTCATCCCCCTCTTCAAAGGGGGGGACACTCTTGACCCAAACTGCTACAGACCGATATCTATCCTACCATGCCTTTCTAAGGTCTTCGAAAGCCAAGTCAACAAACAGATTACCGACCATTTCGAATCTCACCATACCTTCTCTGCTATGCAATCTGGTTTCAGAGCTGGTCATGGGTGCACCTCAGCCACGCTCAAGGTCCTAAACGATATCTTAACCGCCATCGATAAGAAACATTACTGTGCAGCCATATTCATTGATCTGGCCAAGGCTTTCGACTCTGTCAATCACCACATCCTCATCGGCAGACTCGACAGCCTTGGTTTCTCAAATGATTGCCTCACCTGGTTCACCAACTACTTCTCTGATAGAGTTCAGTGTGTCAAATCGGAGGGTCTGCTGTCCGGACCTCTGGCAGTCTCTATGGGGGTGCCACAGGGTTCAATTCTTGGACCGACTCTCTTCTCTGTATACATCAATGAGGTCGCTCTTGCTACTGGTGAGTCTCTGATCCACCTCTATGCAGACGACACCATTCTGTATACTTCCGGCACTTCTTTGGACACTGTGTTAACAACCCTCCAGGCAAGCTTCAATGCCATACAACTCTCTTAAATACAAGTAAAACTAAATGCATGCTCTTCAACCGATCGCTACCTGCACCTACCCGCCTGTCCAACATCACTACTCTGGACGGCTCTGACTTAGAATACGTGGACAACTACAAATACTTAGGTGTCTGGTTAGACTGTAAACTCTCCTTCCAGACCCATATCAAACATCTCCAATCCAAAGTTAAATCTAGAATTGGCTTCCTATTTCGCAACAAAGCATCCTTCACTCATGCTGCCAAACATACCCTTGTAAAACTGACCATCCTACCAATCCTCGACTTTGGCGATGTCATTTACAAAATAGCCTCCAATACCCTACTCAACAAATTGGATGCAGTCTATCACAGTGCAATCCGTTTTGTCACCAAAGCCCCATATACTACCCACCATTGCAACCTGTGCGCTCTCGTTGGCTGGCCCTCGCTTCATACTCGTCGCCAAACCCACTGGCTCCATATCATCTACAAGACCCTGCTAGGTAAAGTCCCCCCTTATCTCAGCTCGCTGGTCACCATAGCATCTCCCACCTGTAGCACACGCTCCAGCAGGTATATCTCTCTAGTCACCCCCAAAACCAATTCTTTCTTTGGCCGCCTCTCCTTCCAGTTCTCTGCTGCCAATGACTGGAACGAACTACAAAAATCTCTGAAACTGGAAACACTTATCTCCCTCACTAGCTTTAAGCACCAACTGTCAGAACAGCTCACAGATTACTGCACCTGTACATAGCCCACCTATAATTTAGCCCAAACACCTACCTCTTTCCCAACTGTATTTAATTACTTTATTTATTTTGCTCCTTTGCACCCCATTATTTTTATTTCTACTTTGCACATTCTTCCATTGCAAAACTTCCATTCCGGTGTTTTACTTGCTATATTGTATTTACTTTGCCACCATGGCTTTTTTTGCCTTTACCTCCCTTCTCACCTCATTTTCTCACATTGTATATAGACTTGTTTATACTGTATTATTGACTGTATGTTTGTTTTACTCCATGTGTAACTCTGTGTCGTTGTATCTGTCAAACTGCTTTGCTTTATCTTGGCCAGGTCGCAACTGTAAATGAGAACTTGTTCTCAACTTGCCTACCTGGTTAAATAAAGGTGAAATAAAAAAATAAAATACAAAGAGGATCCAGGAACCTGTGTTATAATGGTATGGATTAGCTGAGCTGGGCTCGGGTCATTGATAAGTCCTTGTCTGAACACAGCCTTATATAATGCTATGAGAGGAACCAGGAACCTGTGTTACAATGGTATGGATTAGCTGAGCTGGGCTCGGGTCATTGATAAGTCCTTGTCTGAACACAGCCTTATAATGTTGTGAAAGGATCCTGGAATCCAAATGATTTGGGTGGATCCCATCCTCCTTATAATACTGTGAAAGGATCCAGGAACCTAAATGATTTGGGTGGATCCCATCCTCCTTATAATACTGTGAAAGGATCCTGGAATCCAAATGATTTGGGTGGATCTCATCCTCCTTATAATGCCGTGAAAGGATCCTGGAACCCAAATTATTTGGGTGGATCTCATCCTCCTTTTTAATACGAGCTTTGTTTCCCAGAAGGTATCAACATTATAACCACAGAGCTGCAATGGTCTCGTAGACGGTTACGGGGGCTAAAAGTCTGCTGAAGTGTTCTATGACCGAATCAGTTCTTTTAAAATCCATCTTCGGCTGTTCTGAGCTGCCCTTCATAATGTCATTGAATAACACATGAACTATAATAAAAAAAATCAATTTCCTGATTCTGGCAGCTTATTGATGTCCTGGAGTCGTGCTCCTGGAGAGCACAGCGTTTTTTGCTCCAGGGACTGAGACATTTCTCACCATTGAAATGTTCAATACAAAGGAATTGCCCATTTCCATCCCGCACACAATTCGTTGAGCTTTTCACGGGCCCACGAGAAGCAGGATAGAGTACGCCCGCTGCTCCCAGGGACCTGAGAGGACCTGAGGTCCAGACCTCCCACAGCAGGCCCCGTCAAATCCACAGAAAGGAACCTGAGAGGACCTGAGGTCCAGACCTCCCACAGCAGGCCCCGTCAAATCCACAGAAAGGAACCTGAGAGGACCTGAGGTCCAGACCTCCCACAGCAGGCCCCGTCAAATCCACAGAAAGGAACCTGAGAGAACCTGAGGTCCAGACCTTCCACAGCAGACCCCGTCAAATGCACAGAAAGGAACCTGAGAGGACCTGAGGTCCAGACCTCCCACAGCAGGCCCCGTCAAATCCACAGAAAGGGAAAGGATTCGAACTTGACGATGAAGCCACTGCTGTAGTCAGCGTAGTTGGAGTCAGACACAGGCGTCACAGACACAGCCGTCACAGACACAGCCGTCACAGACACAGGCGTCACAGACACGGGTATCACAGACACGGGCGTCACAGACACAGGCGTCACAGACACAGGCGTCACAGACACAGGCGTCACAGACACAGGCAGTTCCAGCAATGCAGGCAGAGGTAGGTCAGGCACCAGTGCAGTGAAACTATTCCTTATGTCAATCTGCTGCAAACCTCTCGGAGTCACTCCAGTCCACACCTTCTTCCCTTTATAGCAGCGTGTTCCACAAGTTCCAGCCAATGAGAAAGAGTAGCTAGCCAGGCCTCCATCTCTGTCTCTATATCCCTCTCTCTCTAGCATCCATGGGCCGGACACAGAAATTCTGCCAAATTGCCTATATTTTGGTGGCCTCTTTTACATTCTAATGCCTTGATTTCCATCCCAAATCCACAGTGAAATGATTGAATACTTTATCAAATTGACCTTCCAGTTTTGAAAAATGTTGTGTTATTATGTGTGCGACATGACTTTACAATTGAAATGACTGAAATTGTATGGATTCCTGTCTATTGTTAGTTTGGGTATTGTGTAGGCCTAGGCCTGTGTGATCAGGATGATTTTCAAAGTAAAACAACATTAAAACCTTTTTTAACATATAACCTGTATTCTCTTCAAATTAAGACTCACTAAGTGCAAAATAAAATAATGAATTTTAGATTTTGGTTTATACAGTGCCTTGCGAAAGTATTCGGCCCCCTTGAACTTTGCGACCTTTTGCCACATTTCAGGCTTCAAACATAAAGATATAAAACTGTATTTTTTTGTGAAGAATCAACAACAAGTGGGACACAATCATGAAGTGGAACGACATTTATTGGATATTTCAAACCTTTTTAAAAAATCAAAAACTGAAAAATTGGGCGTGCAAAATTATTCAGCCCCTTTACTTTCAGTGCAGCAAACTCTCTCCAGAAGTTCAGTGAGGATCTCTGAATGATCCAATGTTGACCTAAATGACTAATGATGATAAATACAATCCACCTGTGTGTAATCAAGTCTCCGTATAAATGCACCTGCACTGTGATAGTCTCAGAGGTCCGTTAAAAGCGCAGAGAGCATCATGAAGAACAAGGAACACACCAGGCAGGTCCGAAATACTGTTGTGAAGAAGTTTAAAGCCAGATTGGATACAAAAAGATTTCCTAAGCTTTAAACATCCCAAGGAGCACTGTGCAAGCGATAATATTGAAATGGAAGGAGTATCAGACTACTGCAAATCTACCAAGACCTGGCCGTCCCTCTAAACTTTCAGCTCATACAAGGAGAAGACTGATCAGAGATGCAGCCAAGAGGCCCATGATCACTCTGGATGAACTGCAGAGATCTACAGCTGAGGTGGGAGACTCTGTCCATAGGACAACAATCAGTCGTATATTGCACACATCTGGCCTTTATGGAAGAGTGGCAAGAAGAAAGCCATTTCTTAAAGATTTGCCACAAGCCACCTGGGAGACACACCAAACATGTGGAAGAAGGTGCTCTGGTCAGATGAAACCAAAATTGAACTTTTTGGCAACAATGCAAAACGTTATGTTTGGCGTAAAAGCAACACAGCTCATCACCCTGAACACACCATCCCCACTGTCAAACATGGTGGTGGCAGCATCATGGTTTGGGCCTGCTTTTCTTCAGCAGGGACAGGGAAGATGGTTCAAATTGATGGGAAGATGGATGGAGCCAAATACAGGACCATTCTGGAAGAAAACCTGATGGAGTCTGCAAAAGACCTGAGACTGGGACGGAGAGTTGTCTTCCAACAAGACAATGATCCAAAACATAAAGCAAAATCTACAATGGAATGGTTCAAAAATAAACATATCCAGGTGTTAGAATGGCCAAGTCAAAGTCCAGACCTGAATCCAATCGAGAATCTGTGGAAAAAAATGAAAACTGCTGTTCACAAATGCTCTCCATCCAACCTCACTGAGCTCGAGCTGTTTTGCAAGGAGGAATGGGAAACAATTTCAGTCTCTCGATGTGCAAAACTGATAGAGACATACCCCAAGCGACTTACAGCTGTAATCGCAGCAAAAGGTGGCGCTACAAAGTATTAACCTGTTGCTTCTACTCGGGACGCTTGCGTCCCAACTAGAGCTCTGGAAATGCAAATGCGCTACGCTAAATGCTAATAGTATTAGTTAAATCTCAAAAGTTCATTAAAATACACATGCAGGGTATCGAATTAAAGCTACACTCGTTGTGAATCCAGGCAACAAGTCAGATTTTTTAAATGCTTTTCGGCGAAAGCATGAGAAGCTATTATCTGATAGCATGCAACACCCCAAAAGACCCACAGGGGACGTAAACAAAATAATTAGCATTTCGGCGTTACACAAACCGCACAATAAAATAGAAAACATTCATTACCTTTCACCATCTTCTTTGTTGGCACTCCTAGATGTCCCATAAACACTATTTGGGTCTTTATTTCGATTAAATCGGTCCATATAAAGCCTAGATATCGTTATATGTAGACTGTGTGATAAACGAAAAAAACATAGTTTCAAAACATTTACATTACATTTACATTTACATTTACATTTAAGTCATTTTACAAAACGTAACGTCATTTTTTAAAATTCAAAAAGTCGACGATAAACTTTCACAAAACACTTCGAAATACGTTTGTAATGCAACTTTAGGTATTAGTAAACGTTAATAAGCGATAAAATTCATCAGGAGGCGATGTAAAGATCATTAGCTGTCCGTCTGGAAAAATGTCCGGCTACAAACTCAACGAAAATATCCGGTCCTAGACCGGATTAGATACGGTGTCCTGTATGTGTTTGACCAAGAAAAAACTCGAAGGGAAATGACAAGACTCTAGACACCCTGTGGAAGCTGTAGGTACTGCAACCTCAGTCAATTAATTGTGGTTCACGTTTATCAATGGGTTCAAGTAGCGCATGGATATATTTTCCCCATTTTCAGTGATCAGTTTTTCCTGTGCTTTTCGATGTAAATGCCGTTCTGGTAAAGCCACAGCAGTGATTTAACCAGTTTTTTAAACGTCTGAGTGTTTTCTATCCACACAGACTAAGCAAATGCATATACTATATTCCTGGCATGAGTAGCAGGGCGCTGAAATGTTGCGCGATTTTTAACAGAATGTTCAAAAAAGTAGAGGGTCGACTGAAGAGGTTAACTTAAGGGGGCTGAATAATTTTGCACGCCCAATTTTTCAGTTTTTGATTTGTTAAAAAAGTTTGAAATATCCAATAAACGTCGTTCCACTTTATGATTGTGTCCCACTTGTTGTTGATTCTTCACAAAAAAATACAGTTTTATATCTTTATGTTTGAAGCCTGAAATGTGGCAAAAGGTTGCAAAGTTCAAGGGGGCCGAATACTTTCGCAAGGCACTGTATCTCTCAAATAAGAGATATGAAATCTTCATTTTACCTATTTGATGCCACCTCACTGGAAATACCAGAGCTTTTTCCATGATTCCCTCTTACATTTTGCAGCTGATTTCTCAGCCAGGCAACCTGATGATGTAGGGCTGGAGTGTAACCAAGGCAACCAGATGATTTAGGGCTCGAGTGTAGCCAAGGCAACCTGATGATTTAGGGCTGGAGTGTAACCAAGGCAACCTGATGATGTAGGGCTTGAGTGTAGCCAAGGCAACATCAAGCTCATTGATGAACTCTCCGAGGGAACCTGGAGGGCGATAAATGATAAGGATGTTAAGCTTGAAAGGGCTGGTAACTGTGACAGCATGGAATTCAAAGGAGGCGATAGACAGATGGGTAAGGGGAGAAAGAGAGAATGACCACTTGGGAGAGATGAGGATCCCGGTGCCACCACCCCGCTGACTAGAAGCTCTCGGGGTGTGCGAGAACACGTGGGCGGACGAAGAGAGAGCAGTAGGAGTAGCAGTGTTATCTGTGGTGATCCATGTTTCCGTCAGTGCCAAGAAGTCGAGGGACTGGAGGGAGGCATAGGCTGAGATGAACTCTGCCTTGTTGGCCGCAGATCGGCAGTTCCAGAGGCTACCGGAGACCTGGAACTCCACGTGGGTCGTGCGCTGGGACCACCAGATTAGGGTGGCCGCGGCCATGCGGTGTGGAGCGTTTGTATGGTCTGTGCAGAGAGGAGAGAACAGGGATAGACAGACACATAGTTGACAGGCTACAGAAGAGGCTACGCTAATGCAAAGGAGATTGGAATGACAAGTGGACTACACGTCTCGAATGTTCAGAAAGTTAAGCTTACGTAGCAAGAATCTTATTGACTAAAATGATTAAAATGATACAGTACTGCTGAAGTAGGCTAGCTGGCAGTGGCTGCGTTGTTGACTTTGTAGGCTAGCTGGCAGTGGCTGCGTTGTTGACACTACACTAATCAAGTCGTTCCGTTGAGTGTGATAGTTTCTACAGTGCTGCTATTCGGGGGCTAGCTGGCTAGCTAGCAGTGTTGATTACGTTACGTTGCGTTAAAAGAACGACAATAGCTGGCTAGCTAACCTAGAAAATCGCTCTAGACTACACAATTATCTTTGATACAAAGACGGCTATGTAGCTAGCTATGTAGCTAGCTACGATCAAACAAATCAAACCGTTGTACTGTAATGAAATTAAATGAAAATGTGATACTACCTGTGGAGCGAAGCGGAATGCGAGACCACTGGTCTCAATGGTATCCAGGGTACAGCTAAGACCACTTTCCACACCGGCAGCAACCCGGCAATGTACTGGTCTCAATGGTTGATTATCCAGGGTACAGCTAAGACCACTTTCCACACCGGCAGCAACCCCGCATGTGTTGGTCTAATATGTTAAATCTTTAGAAGTCCTTTATAAAACACACTGTCAAAAGGAGCGTTCCATCCTTTTGGCATAATGTCTGTGCTCACATGGGCGTGGATGCAGACTGGGTAAAACCTTACATGAAAACATTAATACTAATATAGAAGGATAAAATCACATTTAATCTTCCCACATAGTTTCATGTTTAATCACATACGTTCCACAACATTTAAAATTGAAGTTGGAAGTTTACATACACCTTAGCCAAATGCATTTAAACTGAGATTTTCACAATTCCTGATCTTTAATCCTATACATTTTTTTAGGATCACCACTTTATTTGAAGACTGTGAAATGACAGAATAATAGTAGAGAGAATGATTTATTTCAGCTTTTATTTCTTTCATCACATTCCCAGTGGGTCAAAATAATACATACACTCAATTAATATTTGGTAGCATTGCCTTTAAAAGGTTTAGCTTGGGTCAAGCGTTTCGGTAGCCTTCCACAAGCTTCCACAATAAGTTGGGTGAATTTTGGCACATTCCTTCCTCAGGTTTGTAGGCCTCCTTGCTCGCACACGCTTTTTTCAGTTCTGCCCACAAATCTTATTTAGGATTGAGGTCAGGGCTTTGTCATGGCCACTCTAATACCTTGACTTTTTTGTCCTTAAAACCTTTTGCCACAACTTTGGAAGTATGCTTGGGGTCAATGTCCATTTGGAAGACGCATTTGCGACCAAGCTATAACTTCCTGACTGATGTCTTGAGATGTTGCTTCAATATATCCACATAATATTCCTTCCTCATAATGTAATCTATTTTGTGATGTGCACCAGTCCCTCCTGCAGCAAAGCACCCCCACAACATGATGTTGCCACCCCCGCGCTTCATGGTTGGGATGGTGTTCTTCGACTTGCAAGCATCCCCGTTTTCCTCCAAACATAACATTGAAGAGTCGGGCCGAACAGTTCTATTTTTGTTTCATCAGACCAGAGGACAATTCTCCAAAAAGTACGATATGTGTCACCACGTGCAGTTGCAAATCGTAGTCTGGCTATTTTATGGTGGTTTTGGGGCAGTGGCTTCTTCCTTGCTGAGAGTCCTTTCAGTTTATGTCAAAAAAGGACTAGTTTTACTGTGGATTTAGATACTTTTGTACCTGTCTCCTCCAGCATCTTCAGAAGGTCCTTTGCTGTTGTTCTGGGATTGATTTGCACTTTTCACACCAAAGTACGTTCATCTCTAGGATACAGCACGTGTCTCCTTCCTGAGCGGTATGATGGCTGAGTGGTCCCATAGTGTTTATACTTGCGTAATGTTTGTACAGGTGAATGTGGAAATTTGGAAATTGCTTCCAAGGATGAGCCAGACTTGTGGAGGTCTACAATGGCTGATTTTGATATTCCGGCCAATGTCAAGCAAAGAGGCACTGAGTTTGAAGGTAGGCCTTGAAATACATGCACAGGTACACTTCCAATTTACATAATTTTCTGGAATTTTCCAAGGTGTTTAACCTCTCTGGTACAAGTGGGACGGTAGCGTCCCACCCTGACAACATCCAGTGAAATTACAGGGCGCCAAATTCAAAACAACAAATCCCAATCATTAAAATTCTTCAAACATACAATTATTATACACCATTTTAAAGATAAACTTCTTGTAAATCCAACCATGAATTTCAAAAAGGCTTTACTGCAAAAGCACACCATGCGATTATGTTAGGTCAGCACCTAGTTACAGAAAACCATACAGCCATTTTCCAGCCAAGGAAAGGGCTCACACAGGTCAGAAATAGTGATTAAATTAATCACTAACCTTTTATCTTCATCAGATGACACTCATAGGACTTCATGTTACACAATACATGTATATTTTGTTCGATAAAGTTCCTATTTATATCCAAAAATCTCAGTTTACATTGGCGCGTTATGTTCAGAAATGCATTGTCTCAAACAAACATCCAGTGAAAGTGCAGAGAGCCACATCAAATTACAGAAATACTCATCATAAACATTGATCTAAGATACAAGTGTTTAACATACAATTTAAGATAAACCTCTCCTTACTGCAACCTCTGTCAGATTTCAAAAAGGCTTTACGGCGAAAGCACACTTTGCGATTATGGTAGGTCAGCGCCTAGCCACAGAGAACCATACAGCCATTTTCCTGCCAAGGAGAGGCGTCACAAAAGTCAGAAATATAGTTCAAATTAATCACTTACCTTTGATGATCTTCATCTGATGCCACCCCCAGGTCTCCATGTTAGACAACAAACGTTCGATAAATTCCATAATTTATGTCCAAATACCTCTTTTTTGTTTGCGCGTTTAGTCCAGTAATCCAAAATGCACAAGGCGCGAGCACAAAGTCAAGACGAAGAGTCAAAAAAGTTATATTACAGTTTGTAGAAACATGTCAAACGATGTATAGAATCAATCTTTAGGATGTTTTTATCAAAAATCTGCAATAATATTCCAACCGGACAATTCCTTTGTCTTTAGAAATTAAAAGGAATGGAGCTCGTGCTCACGCCACGCGCGAGACTAAACTAAAGGCTTTCAACCAGACCACCGGTTGAAACAGCTCTGATTCGCTCCCCCTTCACAGTAGAAGCCTGAAACAACTTTCTAAAGACTGTTGACATCTAATGGAAGCCGTTGGAAGTGCAATCTGACCCCATATACACAGTATATTGGATAGGCAATCACAAACTACAAACCTCAGATTTCCCACTTCCTGGTTGTATTTGTCTCAGGTTTTCACCTTCCGTGTGAATTCTGTTATACTCAGACATCATTCAAACAGTTTTAGAAACTTTAGAGTGTTTTCTATTCAAATCTACTAATAATATGCATATCCTAGCCTCTGGGCCTGAGTAGCAGGCAGTCTACTCTGGGTACTCTTTTCATGCGGACGTGAAAATACTGCCCCCTACAACAGTGAGGTTAAAGGCACAGTCAACCTAGTGTATGTAAACTTCTGACCCACTGGAATTGTGATACAGTGAATTATAAGTGAAATAATCTGTAAACAATTGTTGTAAAATTTACGTGTGGCATGCACAAAGTAGATGTCCTAACTATGTCCAAAACTATAGTTTGTTAACAATAAATGTGTGGTGTGGTTGAAAAATGAGTTTTAATGACTCCAACCTAAGTGTATGTAAACTTCCGACTTCAACTGTAGATGTTAACCTGACCCCTTGAATGCGTATTTGTCCAATCTTTTGATGTTAGAGTTTTTAGAGACTCTTTCACATAAAGGATATTAAACTAAATACCAGCAGAAGGGAAGGTTTCTGCCAGGTATTTATGATCCGGTTGTTTAAGTCATAAAACCCTGGTGGGAGAGAGGGGAGGGGGGGGGGTGAGGGAATCCGTCAGCCCTGTGCCAAGCTGATTTGGCACCTTTGATCCTCACCATAGAGAGAGTGTCATGACAAGGGTAATATCAAAAGTCATTGTTTATAGGGAAAATACGAACTGGATATTATATTGTAGCATTAAGTTAATTACCAACAAAGGTATTTGCCTATCGTATTGGCCCAACCAACAAATGACATAAATAGGGTAACGCTAGGCTATTTAATGTACAACAAGTCTATATTTAACGTTAAACTAAATAAGGAACACAAAATCATAACCATTAATTTAGCCAAGCAGTTGCCATACCAAGTGGTGATGCAGCCAGTCAAGATTCTCCCAATGGTGTAGCTGTAGTGCTTTTTGAGGATCTGAGGGCTCATTCCCAATCTTTTCCAGCCGCCTGAGAAGGAAGTGGCTTTGTCGTGCCCTCTTCACGACTGTGTTGGTGTGTGTGGACCATAATAATTCCTAAGTAATGTGTGCACTGAGGAACTTGAAGCGCTCAACCCTCTCCATTACACCCCAGTCGATGTGGTTGGGGGCGTGGTTGGCCTTCCATTTCAGATAGTCCACAATCAGCTCCTTTTGTCTTGCTGACATTGAGGGAGAAGTTGTTGTCCCAGCGCTACACTGCCAGGTCTTTGACCTCCTCCCTATAGGTTGTCTCAACGTCACCACTGATCAGACCTACCACTGTCGTGTTGTCAGCAAACTTAGTAACGGTGTTGGAGTTATGTGCTGCCACACAGTTGTGAGTGAACAGGGAGTACAGGAGGGGACAAAGCACGCACCTCTGAGGGAACCCCATGTTGAGGGTCAGCATGGCGGATGTGTTGTTGCCTACCCTTTTGGGGGGCGGCCCGTCTGAAAGTCCAGCCTTTCAATACGTTTCATGGCTACAGATGTGAGTGCTACTGGCCAATAGTAATTTAGACTACCAGACGACCAGGTGCTTTCGCTTTCTGAACCTGACGTGAGGAAAACTCTCAAAAGAGTGAATACTCACAAAGCATCCTCGGCCGAGTCCTCAGAGTGTGTGGTGAACGGTTGGCGGGGCACGTTCTTTGACATCTTCAAATTGTCCATGACCTAGGCTGTAGTCTCCATCTGCTTCATGGAGATCCCCATCATCCTAGTGCCCAAGAAAAACAAGGTGACATGTCCAAATGACAATCCCCTTGTCGCAATCACCCCGGTTATCATGAAGGGGTGGCAGGTAGCCTAGTGGTTAGAGCGTTGGGCCAGTCACAGAAAGTTTGATAATGAGAAGACTAGTTATGAGAAGACTAGTAATGAGAAGACTAGTAATGAGAAGACTAGTTATGTGAAGAATAGTTATGTGAAGACTAGTTATGAGAAGACTAGTTATGTGAAGACTAGTTATGTGAAGACTAGTAATGTGAAGATTAGTAATGTGAAGACTAGTTATGTGAAGACTAGTTATGTGAAGACTAGTTATGTGAAGACTAGTAATGTGAAGTGCTTTGAGAGGATGGTCATGGCCCAGATCAAGGTCAGTATGCCAGGCAATTTGCTCCAACCGATTGTCGTCCTCCTCTTCATCTGAAGAGGAGAGGCGAGAAGGATCGGAGGACCAATATGCAGCGTGATATGTGTTCATGTTGAATGTTTAATTAAAGAAAGAACTGAACACTGAAACACTATACAAAACAGTAAACAAAATAACAACCGTGACGCTAATGTGAGCTGCGCTGAAACAAGCCATCAACATAGACAATCACCCACAACCAAACAGTGCAACCCAGGCTACCTAAGTGATTCTCAATCAGAGACAACTAATGACACCTGCCTCTGATTGAGAACCATACTAGGCCGAAACATAGAAATACCCCAAAACATAGAAAAACAAACATAGACTGCCCACCCAACTCACACCCTGACCATACTAAATAAATACAAAACAAAGGAAATAAAGGTCAGAACGTGACACCGATCCACGGAAGATGCCATTTCCATTTGCTATTCACACGGCCGTAACACATCTGGACAAGCAAAACGCCTATGAATGCTGTTTATTGATTACAGTTCAACATTCAACACTATTGTTCCCTCCCATGCTCGACACCAAGCTCAGAGCCCTGGGTCTGGACATCTCCCTCTGCAGCTAGATCCTGGTCTTCCTGATGGGCAGACCACTTGCTGTGAGGATTAGCAACAACACCTCCTCTACACTGACTCTTAACACAGGGGCCCCCCAGGGGTGTGTCCTTAGTCCTCTCCCTGTTCACCCATGACTGCGTGGCTTTGCACGACACCAACGCCATCATCACGTTTGCTAACGACACCACAGTTGTAGGCCTGATAACCAACAACAATGAGTCAGCCTATAGGGAGGATGTAAGTGAACTGGTATTGTGGTGCCAGGTCAACAACCTCTCCCTCTATGTCAGCAAAACAAAGGAGCTGATTGTTGACTTCAGTAAGCAAGAAGAAGGAACATGCCCCGATCCACATCAATGCCACTGCAGTAGAGTCAGCACTTTTTTAAGTTTGTCGGCTTTCACGTTACCCGAGGGCTTTTTCATGGCTCATCAACGCCACCGCTCTTTTGTCAAGAAGGTGCAACGGCGTCTCTACTTCCTGAATAAATTGGTCATGTCACTCCTGAGTCCTCTCCAAATACTTACACTGCACCATGGGGAGCTTCCTGAAACTTTGGAGTAATTTGACGCATGTCCAAAAAACAGAATGAGTCCCAAATGGTGCTCCATTCCTACCATTGGTCAGGGCCCATAGGCAGGGAGAGAACTCACAGCTAATCTTTTGAATAATAAACAGGGAGAAGTGTTAGGGAATTATTTTGGGCGATCACAGTGCTATAGCTCTATCTTATTCAATCCATAGGGAAATTAGCGGTAGGATATGAGTAATATGTTGCATGAGTTATCAGTCTAATCTCAGACTGTGTATGTATGTGTGTGTCAGAGTGACACTGTCCTGGCCTGCAGGGGGAAGGACAGGATCACAGCACAGCGTGTTCACTGTCCTGGCTATTATAACATCCTCCTGATCTAGCTGAAAATGGTTTGGAACTCACACCAACAGCAGCTTAACCTGGGTCCCAGTCTGTTTCTGTTCTCTTGCCAACTCCTAGTAGAATTGTCATGTTTGACTTGACAATGAGTGACAATGAGTTGGCAAGATAGCGGAATAAGATCTGAGAGCAGGATAACAGCTGTTAGCCTTTAGTTTGACAAGCAAATGTTGTTATTTTTAAGTGATCAGAGCTTCAAACATCTTAGCCACTCAAGACTTCTGATATTTGTAGCCTATGCAAGGAGAGTCTGTGATAAGAGAATGGAAACCATGCTATGTCCATTGAGTCAATCCGGGTAAAAATGTAGACTCCGCTTACCTTCTTCAAAATCCGAACCATAACCATTTGAGCAAAAAACACAACATTGACCCTAGATCAGTGTATAGGAGCATCTTCATCCACCCCTGCTAGGTCAGCGATGAACAGGAATAAAGAGATCCTATTGGTCAACGGAGGAAGTGAAGGAAATCCAATATGGTCGTGGCTGAGGGGCTAGAACACAGATGGATGTGTTGGAATGCGGTAAAGATAGCCCAGAAGCCAATCCCTGGCCTTCTGATAGTAAGTCAATAGAATGAATGCTTCTCTTTAAATGAGGTAGATGAGGGAGCCACCAGGCCCTTGGCACTGTGTTGATAGGTATCCAATATGTCACTGCGGTAATAAAATAACAAAGTAAAGGAGAAGGCAGTGAAATGTAAAAAGAATAGAATGTAGTAGAGAATTCCATTCCGTTTTTGGGTTGAGCAGAATACATGTTCTAGAATGCTAAATAATAGAACAGTATTGTAGAATAGAACCATAGAGGTAAAAAGGTTTGCCTGCAGCCTACCATCCTGCATCCCACTGCTGGCTTGCCTCTGAAGCTAATCATAGCTGGTCCTGGATGGGAGACCCAATGCTGCTGGAAGTAGTGTCCTGACTCTCTGTGGTCACTAAAGATCCCATGGCACTTTTTGTAAGAGTAGTGGGTGTTAACCCCCGGTGTCCAGATTCCTGATCTGGCCCTCATGGCCACCTAATCATCCCCCAGTTTATAATTGTTGCAGCTCGTTCCAGTCGCTTGTTGCAGCGAACTGAAAAGATGAGCGACCCAGGGATGTGTGTGCTTTGGGGAACCTTTAACAGAATGTGACTGGCAGAACGGGTGTTGTATGTGGAGGATGAGGGCTGCAGTAGATATCTTAGATAGGCCTCACTCCTCCCCCCTAAGAGGATCAACCAGTGGGTCTTGCGACGGGTATACAGAGATGAACAGTTTACAGAAGAGTATAGAGTGCAGTGATGTGTCCTATAAGCAGCATTGGTGACAAATCTGATGATTGAATGGTAAAGAACATCTAACCGTTCGAGAGCACCCTTACCTGCTGATATACAAATAATTTCTCCGTGATCTAGCATGGGTAGGATGGTCATCTGAATCAGGATTAGTTTGGCAGCGGGAGTGAAAGAGGAGCAATTACAATAGAGGAAACCAAGTCTAGATGTAACTTTAGCCTGCAGCTTTGATATGTGCTGAGAGAAGAACAGTGCACCGTCTAGCCAAACTCCCAAGTACTTGTATGAGTTGACTACCTCAAGCTCTGAACCCTCAGAGGTAGTAATCACACCCGTGGATAGAGTTGCATTATTCTTAACAAACCACATGACCTTTGTTTTGGAGGAGTTCAGAACAAGTTTAAGGGCAGAGAAAGCTTGTTGTACAGCGTTTAACACTCTGCATCAGACACAAACATCAGAAGAGGAAGGATTGCAGCAGACTTTTCTAATCTTTCTCTCTCTGGCGAGAAGTTCAAAGGAGGAATTATACACGATATCCATTAGTATCTATAAATGATTTTTGTAGAAAGTCTTTCAAATGACCTCCCTTTCTCTCCATTTCTCTCTCCGGCCTTCCCTCTCTCTCCTCCCCAGCTCTCTCTCTGGCTGTCTATCTCTCTCTCCTGCTCTCCTCACCACCTCTCTCTCTATCTGTCTCTCTCTATCTGTCTCTCTCTCTCTCTCTCTCTCTCTCTCTCTCTCTCTCTCTCTCTGCTCTCCTGCTCTCCTCTCCCTCTCTCTCTCTCCTGCTCTCCTCTCCACCTCTCTTTCTCAGTCTTGCTCACTTTCTCCACCTTCTCCTCTCTCTGCAACCCTCCCCCATCTCTCTCTCTGTCTCTCGTTCTCGGTTCACCTAGGGAAGCATTCAGCAAGGTTTCATGAAGGACGCAAACTCATTAATATTCTCAAATACAGAAGAAAAAGGCAAAATGACTAAGCAAAACAAGGCCAAACAAGAGACCTGAGAGAACAGAACAGAGAACCGGTGCAGAGCAGAGGGGCATAAAAGGCTTTGTCATTGATCCAGTTGATCCTGTGTGTCTCTGGGTGGAATCTGTGTGTCTCGGTTGCTGAGTGTGTTGCTAGCAACATCAAGGTCACGGGTTCAATTCCTTTAGGGGATCACATGCATCTATAAAAAGGTATGCACCCTAAGGCTTTTTTGTGAAGAAGTGCCTGATAAGTGGCATCTGTTAAATGTGTCTCAAATAACATTGCAGGTTCAGTGTAGTGCACTACATGGGGAAATAGGGTGTAGTGTGTACATGGGGAAATAGGGTGTAGTGTGTACATGGGGAAATAGGGTGTAGTGCACTACATGGGGAAATAGGGTGTAGTGTGTACATGGGGAATTAGGGTGTAGTGCACTACATGGGGAAATAGGGTGTAGTGCACTACATGGGGAAATAGGGTGTAGTGCACTACATGGGGAAATAGGGTGTAGTGTGTACATGGGGAAATAGGGTGTAGTGTGTACATGGGGAAATAGGGTGTAGTGCACTACATGGGGAAATAGGGTGTAGTGCACTACATGGGGAAATAGGGTGTAGTGTGTACATGGGGAAATAGGGTGTAGTGTGTACATGAGGAAAAAGGGTGTAGTGTGTACATGGGGAAATAGGGTGTAGTGCACTACATGGGGAAATAGGGTGTAGTGTGTACATGGGGAAATAGGGTGTAGTGTGTACATGGGGAAATAGGGTGTAGTGTGTACATGGGGAAATAGGGTGTAGTGTGTACATGGGGAAATAGGGTGTAGTGCACTACATGGGGAAATAGGGTGTAGTGCACTACATGGGGAAATAGGGTGTAGTGTGTACATGGGGAAATAGGGTGTAGTGCACTACATGGGGAAATAGGGTGTAGTGCACTACATGGGGAAATAGGGTGTAGTGTGTACATGGGGAAATAGGGTGTAGTGCACTACATGGGGAAATAGGGTGTAGTGCACTACATGGGGAAATAGGGTGTAGTGTGTACATGGGGAAATAGGGTGTAGTGCACTACATGGGGAAATAGGGTGTAGTGCACTACATGGGGAAATAGGGTGTAGTGTGTACATGGGGAAATAGGGTGTAGTGTGTACATGGGGAAATAGGGTGTAGTGCACTACATGGGGAAATAGGGTGTAGTGCACTACATGGGGAAATAGGGTGTAGTGTGTACATGGGGAAATAGGGTGTAGTGTGTACATGGGGAAATGGAGTGTAGTGTGTACATGGGGAAATAGGGTGTAGTGCACTACATGGGGAAATAGGGTGTAGTGCACTACATGGGGAAATAGGGTGTAGTGTGTACATGGGGAAATAGGGTGTAGTGCACTACATGGGGAAATAGGGTGTAGTGTGTACATGGGGAAATAGGGTGTAGTGCACTACATGGGGAAATAGGGTGTAGTGCACTACATGGGGAAATAGGGTGTAGTGTGTACATGGGGAAATAGGGTGTAGTGTGTACATGGGGAAATAGGGTGTAGTGTGTACATGGGGAAATAGGGTGTAGTGTGTACATGGGGAAATAGGGTGTAGTGTGTACATGGGGAAATAGGGTGTAGTGCACTACATGGGGAAATAGGGTGTAGTGTGTACATGGGGAAATAGGGTGTAGTGTGTACATGGGGAAATAGGGTGTAGTGTGTACATGGGGAAATAGGGTGTAGTGTGTACATGGGGAAATAGGGTGTAGTGCACTACATGGGGAAATAGGGTGTAGTATGTACATGGGGAAATAGGGTGTAGTGCACTACATGGGGAAATAGGGTGTAGTGCACTACATGGGGAAATAGGGTGTAGTGTGTACATGGGGAAATAGGGTGTAGTGTGTACATGGGGAAATAGGGTGTAGTGTGTACATGGGGAAATAGGGTGTAGTGCACTACATGGGGAAATAGGGTGTAGTGCACTACATGGGGAAATAGGGTGTAGTGTGTACATGGGGAAATAGGGTGTAGTGCACTACATGGGGAAATAGGGTGTAGTGCACTACATGGGGAAATAGGGTGTAGTTTGTACATGGGGAAATAGGGTGTAGTGTGTACATGGGGAAATAGGGTGTAGTGTGTACATGGGGAAATAGGGTGTAGTGCACTACATGGGGAAATAGGGTGTAGTGCACTACATGGGGAAATAGGGTGTAGTGTGTACATGGGGAAATAGGGTGTAGTGTGTACATGGGGAAATAGGGTGTAGTGTGTACATGGGGAAATAGGGTGTAGTGCACTACATGGGGAAATAGGGTGTAGTGCACTACATGGGGAAATAGGGTGTAGTGTGTACATGGGGAAATAGGGTGTAGTGCACTACATGGGGAAATAGGGTGTAGTGCACTACATGGGGAAATAGGGTGTAGTGTGTACA
>NC_088399.1:94868632-94951132 GCF_034236695.1 Oncorhynchus nerka | reverse complement strand
CAAATTGGTGAATTTATTGTTCTCACCATTGCCAATAACTACTCCTCTACCATTCCATAGCTAGCACTTACCTCCTCTCTCATTTACATAGCTAGAACCTAAATCCTCTCATACTATTACCATAGCTAGACCCTACCCCCTCCTCTCTCATTACTGTAGCGACAGGGTAGCCTAGTGGTTAGAGTGTTGAACTAGAAACCGCAAGGTTGTAAATTCAAACCCCCGAGCTGACAAGTTACAAATCTGTTGTTCTGCCACTGAACAGGCAGTTAAGTTAACCCACTGTTCCTAGGCTGTCATTCTTTTATTATATATATGTTTTTTTTACCATTATTTAACCAGGTAAATTGACTGAGATCACATGGAATAGTTACAGGGGAGAGGAGGGGGCTGAATGAGCCCATTGTAAACTGGGGATTATTAGGTGACCGTGATGGTTTGAGGCCAGATTGGGAGTTTAGCCAGGACACCTGGGTTAACACCCCTACTCTTACGATAAGTGCCATGTGACCTTTAATGACCTCAGAGAGTCATCAACACCCGTTGAAACACCCGTTGAAAAAAAACAAATGTTCTTAACTGACTTGCCGAGTTAAATAAAGGTAAAACAAATCAAATAAAATAGCTAGTCCCTCCTCTCTCATTACCATAGCTAGACCCTACCCCCTCCTCTCTCATTACCATAGCTAGACCCCACCCCCTCCTCTCTCATTACCATAGCTAGACCCTACTCCCTCCTCTCTCATTACCATAGCTAGACCCTACCCCCTCCTCTCTCATTACCATAGCTAGACCCTACTCCCTCCTCTCTCATTACCATAGCTAGACCCCACCCCCTCCTCTCTCATTACCATAGCTAGACCCTACCCCCTCCTCTCTCATTACCATAGCTAGACCCCACCCCTCCTCTCTCATTACCATAGCTAGACCCCACTCCCTCCTCTCTCATTACCATAGCTAGACCCTACCCCCTCCTCTCTCATTACCATAGCTAGACCCTACCCCTCCTCTCTCATTACCATAGCTAGACCCTACCCCTCCTCTCTCATTACCATAGCTAGACCCTACCCCCTCCTCTCTCATTACCATAGCTAGACCCTACCCCCTCCTCTCTCATTACCATAGCTAGACCCTACCCCCTCCTCTCTCATTACCATAGCTAGACCCTACCCCCTCCTCTCTCATTACCATAGCTAGACCCTACCCCCTCCTCTCTCATTACCATAGCTAGACCCTACCCCTCCTCTCTCATTACCATAGCTAGACCCTACCCCCTCCTCTCTCATTACCATAGCTAGACCCTACCCCTCCTCTCTCATTACCATAGCTAGACCCTACCCCCTCCTCTCTCATTACCATAGCTAGACCCTACCCCCTCCTCTCTCATTACCATAGCTAGACCCTACCCCCTCCTCTCTCATTACCATAGCTAGACCCCACCCCCTCCTCTCTCATTACCATAGCTAGACCCTACTCCCTCCTCTCTCATTACCATAGCTAGACCCTACCCCCTCCTCTCTCATTACCATAGCTAGACCCTACCCCCTCCTCTCTCATTACCATAGCTAGACCCTACCCCTCCTCTCTCATTACCATAGCTAGACCCTACCCCCTCCTCTCTCATTACCATAGCTAGACCCTACCCCCCTCCTCTCTCATTACCATAGCTAGACCCTACCCCCTCCTCTCTCATTACCATAGCTAGACCCTACCCCCTCCTCTCTCATTACCATAGCTAGACCCTACCCCCTCCTCTCTCATTACCATAGCTAGACCCTACCCCCTCCTCTCTCATTACCATAGCTAGACCCTACCCCCTCCTCTCTCATTACCATAGCTAGACCCTACCCCTCCTCTCTCATTACCATAGCTAGACCCTACCCCCTCCTCTCTCATTACCAAAGCTAGACCCTACCCCCTCCTCTGCTCTTTCCCAAAGCTAGACCCTACCCCCTCCTCTCTCATTACCATAGCTAGACCCTACCCCTCCTCTGCCTTTACCAAAGCTAGACCCTACCCCCTCCTCTTCCATTCCATAGCTAGACCCTACCCCCTCCTCTGCTCATTACCAAAGCTAGACCCTACCCCCTCCTCTGCCTTTCCAAAGCTAGACCCTACCCCCTCCTCTGCCTTTCCCATAGCTAAACCCTACCCCTCCTCCTCTGCCATAGCTAGACCCTACCCCCTCTCTCATCCCCTACCCCCTCTGCCATCGCTAGACCCTACCCCCTCCTCTCTCATTACCATAGCTAGACCCTACCCCCTCCTCTCTCATTACCATAGCTAGACCCTACCCCCTCCTCTTACCATAGCTAGACCCACCCCCTCCCATTAGCTAGACCCTACCCCCTCCTCTGCCTTTCCCAAAGCTAGACCCTACCCCCTCCTCTGCCTCATTACCCAAAGCTAGACCCTACCCCTCCTCTGCCTTTACCAAAGCTAGACCCTACCCCCTCCTCTGCCTTTCCCAAAGCTAGACCCTACCCCCTCCTCTGCTCATTCCCAAAGCTAGACCCTACCCCCCTCTCTCTCCTTACCAAAGCTAGACCCTACCCCCTCCTCTGCCTTTTACCAAGCTAGACCCTACCCCTCCTCTCTGCCTTTCCCAAAGCTAGACCCTACCCCCTCCTCTGCCTTTCCCAAAGCTAGACCCTACCCCCTCCTCTGCCTTTCCCAAAGCTAGACCCTACCCCCTCCTCTGCCTTTCCCAAAGCTAGACCCTACCCCCTCCTCTGCCATTTCCCATAGCTAGACCCTACCCCCTCCTCTGCCTTTCCCAAAGCTAGACCCTACCCCCTCTCTCTCTCCATTCCCATTAGGTAGACCCTACCCCCTCCTCTTCCATTACCATAGGTAGACCCTATCCCCTCCTCTTCATTCCTATAGCTAGACCCTACCCCCTCCTCTGCCATTACCATAGCTAGACCCTACCCCCTCCTCTGCCATTCCCATAGCTAGACCCTACCCCCTCCTCTCTCATTACCATAGCTAGACCCTACCCCCTCCTCTTCCATTCCATAGCTAGACCCTACCCCTCCTCTTCCATTACCTATAGCTAGACCCTACCCCTCCTCTGCCATTACCATAGCTTGACCCTAACCCCTCCTTTTTAATTACCATAGCTAGACCCCACCCCCTCTTCTGCCATTCCCATAGCTAGACCCTACCCTCTCCTTTTTCATTCACCATAGCTAGACCCTACCCCTCCTCTGCCATTCCCGTAGCTAGACCCTACCCCTCTTCTGCCATTCCCATAGCTAGACCCTACCCCCTCCTCTGCCATTCCCGTAGCTAGACCCTACCCCCTCCTCTGCCATTCCATAGTAGCTAGACCCTACCCCCTCCTCTGCCATTCCCATAGCTAGACCCTACCCCCTCCTCTGCCATTCCCATTACCATAGCTAGACCCTACCCCCTCCTCTGCCATTCCCATAGCTAGACCCTACCCCCTCCTCTGCCATTCCCATAGCTAGACCCTACCCCCTCCTCTGCCATTCCCATAGCTAGACCCTACACCCTCCTCTTCCATTCCTATAGCTAGACCCTACCCCCTCCTCTTCCATTCCTATAGCTAGACTCTACCCCCTCCTCTTCCATTCCTATAGCTAGACCCTACCCCTCCTCTTCCATTCCTATAGCTAGACCCTACCCCCTCCTCTTCCATTCCTATAGCTAGACCCTACCCCCTCCTCTTCCATTCCTATAGCTAGAACCTACCCCCTCCTCTTCCATTCCTATAGCTAGACCCTACCCCCTCCTCTTCCATTCATTCCTATAGCTAGACCCTACCCCCTCCTCTTCCATTCCTATAGCTAGACCCTACCCCCTCCTCTTCCATTCCTATAGGTAGACCCTACCCCCTCCTCTGCCATTCCCATAGCTAGACCCTACCCCCTCCTCTTCCATTCCATAGGTAGACCCTACCCCCTCCTCTGCCATTCTCATATCTAAACCCTACCCCCTCCTCTGCCATTCTCATAGCTAGACCCTACCCCTCCTCTTCCATTCCTATAGGTAGACCCTACCCCCCTCCTCTTCCATTCCTATAGGTAGACCCTACACCCTCCTCTTCCATTCCTATTGGTAGACCCTACTCCCTCCTCTTCTATTCCTGTAGGTAGACCCTACCCCCTCCTCTTCCATTCCCATAAGTAGACCCTACCCCCTCCTCTTCCATTCCTATAGGTAGACCCTACCCCCTCCTCTGCCATTCCCATAGCTAGACCCTACCCCCTCCTCTGCCATTCCCATAGCTAGACCCTAACCCCTCCTTTTTAATTCATATATTAATTTTTTCACCTTTATTTAACCAGGTAGGCAAGTTGAGAACAAGTTCTCATTTACAATTGCGACCTGGCCAAGATAAAGCAAAGCAGTTCGACACATACAACGACACAGAGTTTCACATGGAGTAAAACAAACATACAGTCAATAATACAGTATAAACAATTTGTAAGTCGCTCTGGATAAGAGCGTCTGCTAAATGACTTAAATGTAAATGTAAATGTAAACAAGTCTATATACAATGTGAGCAAATTAGGTGAGAAGGGAGGTCAAGGCAAAAAAGGCCATGGTGGCAAAGTAAATACAATATAGCAAGTAAAACACTGGAATGGTAGTTTTGCAATGGAAGAATGTGCAAAGTAGAAATAAAAATAATGGGGTGCAAAGGAGCAAAATAAATAAATTAATTAAATACAGTTGGGAAAGAGGTAGTTGTTTGGGCTAAATTATAGGTGGGCTATGTACAGGTGCAGTAATCTGTAAGATGCTCTGACAGTTGGTGCTTAAAGCTAGTGAGGGAGATAAGTGTTTCCAGTTTCAGAGATTTTTGTAGTTCGTTCCAGTCATTGGCAGCAGAGAACTGGAAGGAGAGGCGGCCAAAGAAAGAATTGGTTTTGGGGGTGACTAGAGAGATATACCTGCTGGAGCGTGTGCTACAGGTGGGAGATGCTATGGTGACCAGCGAGCTGAGATAAGGGGGGACTTTACCTAGCAGGGTCTTGTAGATGACATGAAGCCAGTGGGTTTGGCGACATTACCATGAAGACCCTACCCAGCCAACCAGACCGTCCGCCAGGTCGCAATGGTGGGTAGTATATGGGGCTTTGGTGACAAAACGGATTGCACTGTGATAGACTGCATCCAATTTGTTGAGTAGGGTATTGGAGGCTATTTTGTAAATGACATCGCCAAAGTCGACGATTGGTAGGATGGTCAGTTTTACAAGGGTATGTTTGGCAGCATGAGTGAAGGATGCTTGGTTGCGAAATAGGAAGCCAATTCTAGATTTAAGTTTGGATTGGAGATGTTTGATATGGGTCTGGAAGGAGAGTTTACAGTCTAACCAGACACCTAAGTATTTGTAGTTGTCCACGTATTCTAAGTCAGAGCCGTCCAGAGTTGTGATGTTGGACAGGCGGGTAGGTGCAGGTAGCGATCGGTTGAAGAGCATGCATTTAGTTTTCCTTGTATTTAAGAGCAATTGGAGGCCACGGAAGGAGAGTTGTATGGCATTGAAGCTTGCCTGGAGGGTTGTTAACACAGTGTCCAAAGAAGGGCCGGAAGTATACAGAATGGTGTCGTCTGCGTAGAGGTGGATCAGAGACTCACCAGCAGCAAGAGCGACCTCATTGATGTATACAGAGAAGAGAGTCGGTCCAAGAATTGAACCCTGGGGCACCCCCATAGAGACTGCCAGAGGTCCGGACAGCAGACCCTCCGATTTGACACACTGATCTCTATCAGAGAAGTAGTTGGTGAACCAGGCGAGGCAATCATTTGAGAAACCAAGGCTGTCGAGTCTACCGATGAGGATGTGGTGGTTGACAGAGTCGAAAGCCTTGGCCAGATCAATGAATACGGCTGCACAGTAATGTTTCTTATCGATGGCGGTTAAGATATCGTTTAGGACCTTGAGCGTGGCTGAGGTGCACCCATGACCAGCTCTGAAACCAGATTGCATAGCAGAGAAGGTATGGTGAGATTCACGAAATGGTCGGTAATCTGTTTGTTGACTTGGCTTTCAGACCTTAGAAAGGCATGGTAGGATAGATATAGGTCTGTAGCAGTTTGGGTCAAGAGTGTCCCCCCTTTGAAGGGGGGATGACCGCAGCTGCTTTCCAATCTTTGGGAATCTCAGACGACACGAAAGAGAGGTTGAACAGGCTAGTAATAGGGGTGGCAACAATTTCGGCAGATAATTTTAGAAAGAAAGGGTCCAGGTTGTCTAGCCCGGCTGATTTGTAGGGGTCCAGATTTTGCAGCTCTTTCAGAACTTCAGCTGAATGGATTTTCAGCTGAATGGATTTTGGGAGAAGGAGAAATGGGGAAGGCTTGGGCGAGTTGCTGTTGGGGGTGCAGTGCTGTTGACAGGGGTAGGAGTAGCCAAGTGGAAAGCATGGCCAGCCGTAGAAAGATACTTATTGAAATTCTCAATTATGGTGGATTTATCAGTGGTGACAGTGTTTCCTATCTTCAGTGCAGAGGGCAGCTGGGAGGAGGTGTTCTTATTCTCCATGGACTTTACAGTGTCCCAGAACTTTTTTGAGTTAGTGTTGCAGGAAGCAAATTTCTGCTTGAAAAAGCTAGCCTTGGCTTTTCTAACTGCCTGTGTATAACGGTTTCTAGCTTCCCTGAACAGCTGCATATCACGGTGGCTGTTCGATGCTAATGCAGAACGCCATAGGATGTTTTTGTGTTGGTTAACCTGTTGCTTCTACCCGGGACGCTTGCGTCCCAACTAGAGCTCTGGAAATGCAAATGCGCTACGCTAAATGCTAATAGTATTAGTTAAATCTCAAAAGTTCATTAAAATACACATGCAGGGTATCGAATTAAAGCTACACTCGTTGTGAATCCAGGCAACAAGTCAGATTTTTAAAATGCTTTTCGGCGAAAGCATGAGAAGCTATTATCTGATAGCATGCAACACCCCAAAAGACCCACAGGGGACGTAAACAAAATAATTAGCATTTCGGCGTTACACAAACCGCACAATAAAATAGAAAACATTCATTACCTTTCACCATCTTCTTTGTTGGCACTCCTAGATGTCCCATAAACACTATTTGGGTCTTTATTTCGATTAAATCGGTCCATATAAAGCCTAGATATCGTTATATGTAGACTGTGTGATAAACGAGAAAAAGGATTGTTTCAAAACGTAACGTAATTTTTTAAAATTCAAAAAGTCGACGATAAACTTTCACAAAACACTTCGAAATACGTTTGTAATGCAACTTTAGGTATTAGTAAACGTTAATAAGCGATAAAATTCATCAGGAGGCGATGTAAAGATCATTAGCTGTCCGTCTGGAAAAATGTCCGGCTAGAAACTCAATCGAAAATATCCGGTCCTAGACCGGATTAGATACGGTGTCCTGTATGTGTTTGACCAAGAAAAACTCGAAGGGAAATGACAAGACTCTAGACACCCTGTGGAAGCTGTAGGTACTGCAACCTCAGTCAATTAATTGTGGTTCACGTTTATCAATGGGTTCAAGTAGCGCATGGATATATTTTCCCCATTTTCAGTGATCAGTTTTTCCTGTGCCAAGATGTAAATGCCGTTCTGGTAAAGCCACAGCAGTGATTTAACCAGTTTTTAAACGTCTGAGTGTTTTCTATCCACACAGACTAAGCAAATGCATATACTATATTCCTGGCATGAGTAGCAGGGCGCTGAAATGTTGCGCGATTTTTAACAGAATGTTCAAAAAAGTAGAGGGCTCGACTGAAGAGGTTAATGGCAGTCAGGAGATCTGGGGAGAACCAAGGGCTACATCTGTTCCTGGTTCTAAATTTCTTGAATGGGGCATGTTTATTTAAGATTGTTGTTAGGAAGGCATTTAAAAAAATATCCAGGCATCCTCTACTGACCTGAGATCAATATCCTTCCAGGATACCCCGGCCAGGTCGATTAGAAAGGCCTGCTCGCTGAAGCTAGACCCCACCCCTCCTCTGCCATTCCCATAGCTAGACCCTACCCCTCCTTTTTCATTCATATAGCTAGACCCCACCCCTCCTCTGGGACTGTAATGCCATTCCATAGCTAGACCCTACCCCTCCTTTTTCATTCATATAGCTAGACCCTACCCCCTCCTTTTTCATTCCTATAGGTAGACCCTACCTCCTCTGCCATTCCCATAGCTAGACCCTACCCCACAATCCTCTTCCATTCCCATAGGTAGACCCTAACCCCTCCTTTTTCTTTCATTAGCTATACCCCAGACCCCTCCTCTGCCCTTCCCATAGCTAGACCCTATTTCCTCTGCCATTCCCACGTAGCTAGACCCTACCCCTCTTCTGCCATTCCCATAGCTAGACCCTACCCCCTCCTATCTGCCATTCCCGTAGCTAGACCCTAACCCTCCCTCTGCCATTCCCATAGCTAGACCCTACCCCTCCTCTGCCATTCCCGTAGCTAGACCCTACCCCCTCCTCTGCCATTCCCATAGCTAGACCCTACCCCCTCCTCTGCCATTCCCATAGCTAGACCTTACCCCTCCTCTTCCATTCCTATAGCTAGACCCTACCCCCTCCTCTGCCATTCCCATAGCTAGATCCTACCCCTCCTCTTCCATTCCGATAGGTAGACCCTACACCCTCCTCTTCCATTCCTATAGGTAGACCCTACCCCCTCCTCTTCCATTCCCGTAGCTAGACCCTACCCCCTCCTCTTCCATTCCCGAAAGTAGACCCTACCCCTCCTCTGCCATTCCCATAGCTAGACCCTACCCCCCTCCTCTGCCATTCCCATAGCTAGACCCCACCCCTCCTCTGCCATTCCCATAGCTAGACCCTACCCCTCCTCTGCAATTCCCATAGCTAGACCCCACCCCCTCCTCTGCCATTCCCATAGCTAGACCCTAACCCCTCCTTTTTAATTCATATAGCTAGACCCCACCCCTCCTCTGCCATTCCCATAGCTAGACCCTACCCCCTCTTTTTCATTCATATAGCTAGACCCTACCCCTCTGCCATTCCCGTAGCTAGACCCTACCCCTCTTCTGCCATTCCCATAGCTAGACCCTAACCCCTCCTCTGCCATTCCCATAGCTAGACCTTACCCCTCCTCTTCCATTCCTATAGCTAGACCCTACCCCTTCTCTTCCATTCCTATAGCTAGACCCTACCCCTCCTCTTCCATTCCTATAGCTAGACCTTACCCCCTCCTCTTCCATTCCTATAGGTAGACCCTACCCCTCCTCTTCCATTCCTATAGGTAGACCCTACCCCCTCCTCTTCCATTCCTATAGGTAGACCCTACACCCTCCTCTTCCATTCTTATAGCTAGACCCTACCCGCTCCTCTTCCATTCCTATAGCTAGACCCTACCCCCTCCTCTTCCATTCCTATAGCTAGACCCTACCCCCTCCTCTTCCATTCCTATAGGTAGACCCTACACCCTCCTTTTTCATTCTCGTAGTTAAACCCAACCAGACGAAAAGAGACCGAGGGTGGCCGTCACATATACACACACACACACACACACACACACACACACACACACACACACACACACACACACACACACACACACACAGTGAATCAATGGTCCTGTGCGTCCTTTGTTAACAAGGCTCTGGTCAGAAGTAGTGCACTATGTATGGAATAGGGTGCTATTTGGGACGGAGACAAGAAGACGTCAAACCCAAGGACATATATCTCTGGAGACGTGGCATTTAAATATGAAAGAGAAGGAGAGAGAAGGAGAGTTTACTGGGCTTCTTATTGGTTAGTGGATGGAGGGAGGAGATAAGAAGAGGGAGAGATGGATAAAAGTGCTTGTTTGTTTGATGCTCATTTTTTGAATATACATGCCTTCTCTCTCTCTCTGTCTCTCTCTCTCTCTCTCTCTCTCTCTGTCTCTCTCTCTCTCTCCTTCTATCATTTTCTCTACATGTTGATGATATCCTCAGATGTACCGCTTTATAAACGCTGATAAGGTCCTCAGAGATTCAAGGGGTTATTTTGTTTCTTGGCTTAATGTCAGATGTCTGTCTGTGATTTCTAAATGCCTGTTTATTTATTTAGTTTTTTATGTGTTTTGGGGTGGGAGGGGGGAGGTTTCACTTCTTTGACGACACAAACTAGGTCCAGGAGATATACTCGTATAGTTCATTTCACATAAATTGTAAGATGTGAAGTCTGTTGTAATGTTTTTAATTGTGTGTAACTGCCTTAATGTTTGCTGGACCCCAGGAACAGTTGCTGCTAACTTGTGATAGCGAGACAGAGTACGTATTTACCTGATTTGTTTGATATTTAACCTCTTAAAGCTAGGGGGCAGAATTTTCACTTTTGGATAAATAGCGTGCCCAATTTCAACTTCCTGCTACTCATGCCAAGAATATAAGATATGCACATAGATTTGGACAGAAAACATCATGTCTGTGAGTATAACAGAACTTATGTAGCAGGCAAAACCCAGAGGACTAACTGTTCAGATCCCCCCCCCCCACCCTCTCTGTTCACTAGATTGTCTTTGCCATTGGATATTTAATAGGAACCTATTTTCAGTTCATCCTGCTTCCACTGGATGTCGCCAGTCTTTGGAATATGGTTGAGGTTATTCTTTTGTGCTATAAAGAAGTAGGCCAACTCAGAACACTTTTGTGAGTTGCACAAGACTTGAAAAGCAGGGCTGGTTTCTTTTGTTTCCTGTGTTGAATACAGATTACCCCATCTACAATTTGATTGATTATTAACGTTTAAAAATACCTAACGTTGTATTACAAAAGTAGTTTGAAATATTTTGGCAAAGTTTATAGGCAACTTTTGAAATATTTTGTAGTGACGTTGTGTTTTTGTAAGCTGTCTTTTTCTGGATCAAACGCGCTTTATAAATGGACATTTTCGATATATATGGACGGAATTAATCGAACAAAATGACCAATTGTGATGTTTATGGGACATATTGGAGTGCCAACAAAAGAAGCTCGTCAAAGGTAATGCATATTTTATATTTTATTTCAGCGTTTTGTGTAGCGCCTGCTATGCTAGCTCCTTTGTTTTCTGCTGATGCAGATGGGTGCAGGCTATCGGATAATAGCTTCTTATGCTTTCGCGGAAAAGCATTTTTAAAATCTGACCTGTTGGCTGGATTCACAACGAGTGTAGCTTTAATTGAGTATAAACCTATTCAGAATGGCTGCCAAAGTTTTTGTACTTATTTTTTGGTGATACCAATTACCCCACCGAATCGGTAGTGGTGTAAAATCCATGAGGAAGTCAAGCAAAGAAAGAAAGCCATATTACAACCTATGTGTTGTGATAATTGCGTTGTTTGCTCTATAACATGTGTGTTTATATGCCTTGACACAGTGATACATGGGCCTGAGTCAATAAGAAGACACAGTTTCAGAATAAATTCAACAACAACTTTGTTTCATCAGAAAACCGGAGAGCAACCTCTGTCCACAAAGCATGTTGCATGTAACAAACAGGTCAAGCAAGCATGGCATGTAATGTATGTAACACACAGGTCAAGCTTATATTTAGGACATTTCAAGGACTACTACACAAATATTTATTTACAACCACAAGAGGAGGGGGTAGGGTCTAGCTATAGGAATGGAAGAGGAGGGAGTAGGGTCTACCTACAGGAATAGCGAGTTACTGTAAGTCGCAAAGGAAACTGGAGCTGACTCCAATATTTCAGCACCATTTAATTTCAATATCATCAAATCACCTATTCTTAGTCTTATACAGTGACAACTAAGATACTAAAAACAATTTAGTCCAATCAGTGTACGCTAAATAGGACATGGTTCTGATTTTTGTTTGTGTGAGTCTGTGTGCAAGTAGAACCATTCCAGCTCGTGAAAAATGGGACCAACACTTTACATGTTGCGAATGATATTTTTGTTCAGTTTACATGATCACATTTCAGGTAAGACACAGATGCAGACAACGTCAAAGTAACAACGTGTTATTAAATTGAATAGGGACAGGCAAAAGGCAGATCAAGGGCAGACAGAGGTCATTAATCCAGAAAGGTGGGGCAAAGTTACAGGGCAGCAGGCACGCTCAGGGCAGGCAGAATGGCCAACATCAGGAAAACTAGGAAACAGAAACAATCGAGAGACATACGAAGAGGGAAAACCACTGGTATGCTTGACGAAACAAAATGAACTGGCAACAGACAAACAGAGAACACAGGTATAAATACACAGGGGATAATGAGGAAGATGGGCGACACCTGGAGAGGGGTGGGACACCTGGAGAGGGGTGGGACACCTGGAGAGGGGTGGGACACCTGGAGAGGGGTGGAGACAATCACAAAGACAGGTGAAACAGATCAGGGTGTGACATACATGGTAAAATGTTGTAATATATGAGCCAACCTGATACGATTATCATGAGTAGCATTCACCTCAACCTTGCAAACAGTTCCCCAGCCCAATTGACTAACCAATATCTAAAAAATAGATTCAGTGAAAACAAAAATCTGACATTGATTGATTTATCAAGATGAGTCCCCACGTTTGTCTCAAAGCACCAATCAAAACGATAATGTAAATATAATCTACTTGGCCACATGCGGGTAGGCTATTGCTTCAAGTGTATTACAAGGATTGGATGACTTTGGGAGTTTTAGTAAGCAACATTTTGATATACGCCTTCAATTGCATTAGCCTACTTTATTCCAATATTTTCATAATTCAGTGATATTTATCCCGACAGTAATTATTTATGGATCCATCCAGTAGTGGTTCAGAAAACAGTGCATACTTACTTAGCTATGCAAAGAGATGGGTGAAGTGACATGCCTTGAAAAGTTTAGAATTGCCAGGAGGATGGTAAACAGGGCACTGCCTAGCAACCACTAAGTGTTTAAGAGTGTGGTGCCTTAGCACTGCAGCTACATTTCATACTAAAAGGCCCTCCATGGTCATTCCTCTGCATTTGACCGTGCAGCATTTACGTTGACACAGCCTCTGGAGTCAGGGCACTCATACTTCTTGCGCTTCATGGACCTGAGCAGAGCTGTTTTGAAAGAAGTTGTCAAGGAAGTGAGTTTGTGTTTATACAGGACCTCCCGCCCCCACCTACTGTCAACCAATCATGTCAATGCTATACGGAGCCCTCCGCATTGTTATAAAATTTGAGAGGTGCCCGGGATGAGGTATGGAGCTCGATTTGGTCTGCATGTCATCCGGAGGCTCCGCAATTGCATCCCACCATCCACACGGAACCTCTGACCACATTTTCGGATCAAGGTGTCGTTGGCTCTAAGCGGTTGGCAGAACTTTACCTTAATCATGACTAGGTCGTTTGGCGGAAATAATAGTAGAGTCTTTGTGGCCAGCAATAACTTTCATACGTATGTAGTCAGCAAGAAAGTTGTCTGGATGCTAAAGTTGACGGAAAACCATCTTGGTTGAAAGGTGCATCAGTTAAATTTGGAAATTATAGGCTTTTAAAATATCCACACAATTGTCATTACATTAATCAACACTACAGTTTAAGTCGGAAGTTTACATACACTTAGGATGGAGTCATTAAAACTCGTTTTTCAACCACTACACACATTTCTTGTTAACAAAATATAGTTTTGGCAAGTCGGTTAGGACATATACTTTGAGCATGACACAAGACATTTTTCAAACAAATGTTTACAGACAGATTATTTCACTTATAATTCACTGTATCGCAATTCCAGTGGGTCAGAAGTGTACATACATTAAGTTGACTGAGCCTTTAAACAGCTTGGAATATTCCAGAAAATGATGTCATGGCTTTAAAAGCTTCTGATAGGCTAATTGACATCATTTGAGTCAATTGGAGGTGTACCTGTGGATGTATTTCAAGGCCTACCTTCAAACTCAGTGCCTCTTTTCTTGACATCACAGGAAAATCAAAAGAAATCAGCCAAGACCTCAGAAGAAAGACCTCCACAAGTCTGGTTCATCCTTGGGAGCAATTTCCAAATGCCCGAAGGTACCACGTTCATCTGTACAAACAATATTACGCAAAATATTATGCATAAACACCATGGGACCAATGCTGCCATCATACCGTTCAGGAAGGAGACACATTCTGTCTCCCAGAGATTAACGTACTTTGGTGTTGAAAAGTCAAAATCAATCCCAGAACAACAGCAAAGGACCTTGTGAAGATACTGGAAGAAACAGGTACAAAAGTATCCACAGTAAAAAAGAGTCCTATATCGACATAACCTGAAAGGCTGCTCAGCAAGGAAGAAGCAACTGCTCCAAAACCACCATAAAATAGCCAGACTACGGTTTGCAACTGCACATGGGGACAAAGATCGTACTTTTTGGAGAAATGTCCTCTGGCCTGATGAAACAAAAATAGAACTGTTTGGCCATAATGACCATCGTTATGTTTGGAGGAAAAAGGGTGAGGCTTGCAAGTTGAAGAACACCATCCCAACCGTGAAGCACAGGGGTGGCAGCATCATGTTGAGGGGTGTTTTGCTGCAGGAGGGACTGGTGCACTTCACAAAATAGATGGCGTTATGAGGAAGGAAAATGATGTGGATATATTGAAGCAACATCTCAAGATATCAGTCAGGGAGTTAAAGCTTGGTCGCACTGGGTCTTTTTAAGGGACAATGACCCCAAGCATACTTACAAACAAAGCAAAATGGTTTAAAGACAACAAAGTTGAGGTATTGGAGTGGCCATGACAAAGCCCTGACCTCAACCCTATAGAACATTTGTGGGCAGAATTGAAAAAGCGTGTGCGAGCAAGGAGGCCTACAAACCTGACTCAGTTACACCAGCTATGCCAGGAGGAATGGGCCAAAATTCACCCAATTTATTGTGGGAAGCTTGTGGAAGGCTACCCAAAACGTTTGACCCAAGTTAAACAATTTAAAGGCAATGCTACCAAATACTAATTGAGTGTATGTAAACTTCTGACCCACTGGGAATGTGATGAAAGAAATAAAAGCTGAAATAAATTATTCTCTACTATTATTCTGACACTTCACATTCTTAAATAAAGTGGTGATCCTAACTGACCTAAAACAGGCATTTTTTTCTAGGATTAAATGTCAGGAATTGTGAAAAACTGAGTTTAATTGTATTTGGCTAAGGTGTATGTAAACTTCCGACTTCAACTGTATGTGCAGTACGATTTAGATGAGAAGCTCCTGTATAGTTTGCATATTTTTCCTAATTTTGTTTGACTGTCTACTATGGTATTTACGGTATCCCAATAGCTGTACTAACACATGAAGCAGGAATGTAGCTTTGGCCACACCACATCCAGGAATAGTTTAAACAGAATAGTAGCACATCCGAGTGTAAAGAGATATTTTACATTTTAGGAATGTAAATCCACCCTTAATGGGATTATGTCAGATGAATGGGAAGGTGACAGATTCTTGAATGGTAGCTCGGTTTCCATCCATTTGGCAACCAGATTTCCGTGTGAATATTCAAAAATTGGAATAAATACAATACATGTGTTTTCCCACCAGAGATGTGTTTCCCTAAAATTGACTTGTTGTGGATTAAAGTGACGATGTAGCGACGATGTAGTGATGATGTAGTGCCCATAAAAAATTACTTTTGCGGTTAAATTCCCACTCACCAAAATCAATGGGTTTCCATCAAATTTTCACCTCTACTGATGGTTTTGGCACAAATGCATTTGCATTATAGGCTGTTGCTGGTAAAGCTTACATGATGAGATTATTATGGACAAAAGACCACAATTATTTGTATTTGTCAAACAGCAGCCAAGCATCGATCATCATGTCCCCAGAATAAGACCCATCAAGCTCATCACCGTTTACCTTTCAACCCCCTGTGGAAGTTCATCATCCTGTATTTCATCTGAAGCATAATAAACGGCATCCCCAGTCGTAGTGGGAGGACCACACAACATGTAATCTCGAACTCCAGCTTTACTTCGATACGACAGTTATTATATCAATATTTGCGCATAAAGACATTCCCTCCTCTATTTTCTCCAATCTTAGTCATATTTAACCTTCCTTATTTTGGCCTACTAACGTAAAGGCCTTCTGTACCAACATATGACAACATCTATTCGGCTAAGAGATGACAAAACAACATGAAATCAGACATTCTCAGCACATTTTGTCTTCTGAGACCTTTAACGATGAAACTTCCAGTGACGCTGGCCTCCAGTCTTTACCTGCCTGCATCACCCTGTTCTCCTCCTCCTCTCCTCTTTTCGTCCCCCCAGCCGAGGTTCAATAGCACAGCTCTTTTTTTCAATCTGTGGGCTTCGTCCAAAATGGCACCCTATTCCCTATACAGTGCACTACAGGCCCTGGTCAAAAGTAGGGGATAGGGTGCAATTTGGAATGCAGCTATGGCTTGCTCACAACTTTCATAAAAGAGTTTGGATCCTCTTTTTATTTTTAGCCGTTCAACGTCGACGGGGAGCAAGGGTTCAACTGCCTCATGGGTAATACACTCGGTGCACTAATTAACAGCAACCACACAGAGATGAAACCGAGAAGTCATTTTACTAACCACTGTTGGAAAGACAGACAAGTTTTTCTGTCATTTTTTTTTTCTTTTACGGAACTCTGGATAAATTGCCCATTTTCTGAATGCAAGTTGGAGGAAACTAAGAGATTGGTGTTAAAATCTGGATGTGAAGGTCCCTTGAACTGCCGAGAGCTCCCAGACTCAGTCCTCGTCTTCTCTCCCAGGTTTTCAAGCGTTACTTTTTCAAAAGTAAACTGTCAAATTCTCTCTCATCACAGTTGGTTCCACAGAGTAAAGCATCACAAGAGGCTCCAAACTTTAATGAGTATTAGGTCCATTGGGGATGTTTGTTTTTTGATCCAGTCCAGATTATTCTCTATGATATTACTAAAACATGCTAGATGGGACTTGGACAAACTGTAGTTAATTAGGTATCTCCGGCACAAGATGAATCATCTTCAATGTTGTCTGGATATGAGGTATAAAAGCACGACATTTCCACTAGCTTCCTTCTAAAATCGCAATGGGACATTTCTTAATTTAAACAGATTGGACTGAAATCAGAAGTTTCATGTTTGATATAAGTTACAAAACAAGTCCTCATCGTGAATTGATCAAATACATTCGATTTTAATTGACTATTACAGTTTTTCTCAATTGCGTTATTAAACACAACATGTTCCTGTAGCACAAAAACCCTTACGTCATTCCCAAAACACACACACATTTACCATAACCGTAAACTCTATTCACCTGTATCCAAACGTTTCAATATTCAAAACGCTTCCTGCAAAACCTTACAACAAAAGTGGCCAATTAAATCATTCATCGCGGTATATGTTAATTCAGCAAACACATGCTCTCAATATAGTTAACTCAAGTCATCACAACCTAATCTCAAAGAACACACCTTTCTCCAGGTGCAAACACAAAGCCTCAAAATGGTTAACACACCAATCAGAATGGCAGGATCAATGAATCGGGCCTAGAGGCGTGTCCATGTGCTTTGGAACAATGGATCCTAACAATGCCCAAGTTGTAAGACAACAGAGTGGAATAGGATGAGGTCAACAACAACAACAACAAAGACGAGGAATCTCAGATGAAATCCGTGCCACCCACCACGCTCATCATGTGCTCATACATGGGATGACTATGAGAGAAGCTGGACAGCTAGTGGAACCCAACCTAAGCCGTTACACGGTTGAATCCATTGTCTGTACTTTCAGAAGGGAAAACAGGTCATTTTCCTTGTTGTTACTGTGATCCATGTAATGTTGCATATAGACCTAATCTTCACTTTGATCTCAGTGTTGTTTTTACCACAGTAATGGATGACCATAGGTCAGTAATGGATGACCATAGGTCACGAATGGTCACTTTTCATTTTTGCAGAACTGAGAGGCGGCCATCTATTGGAGGTAGGCGGAGACTCAGGAGACTGCCCTGGTGAATATGGAGGTAGGCGGAGACTTAGGAGACTGCCTTGGTGAAAATGGAGGCAGGAGGAGACTTCGGAGACTGCCCTGGTGAATATGGAGGAAGGCAGAGACTTAGGAGACTGCCCTGGTGAATATGGAGGTAGGCGGAGACTTAGGAGACTGCCCTGGTGAATATGGAGGTAGGCGGATACTTAGGAGACTGCCCTGGTGAATATGGAGGTAGGCGGAGACTTAGGAGACTGCCCTGGTGAATATGGAGGTAGGCGGAGACTTAGGAGACTGCCCTGGTGAATATGGAGGTAGGTGGAGACTTCTCTGGTGAATATGGAGTTAGGTGGAGACTTCTCTGGTGAATATGGAGGTAGGTGGAGACTTAGGAGACTGTCCTGGTGAATATGGAGGTAGGTGGAGACTTCTATGGTGAATATGGAGGTAGGTGGATAATTCTCTGGTGAATATGGAGGTAGGTGGAGACTTCTCTGGTGAATATGGAGGTAGGTGGAGACTTAGGAGACTGCCCTGGTGAATATGGAGGTAGGTGGAGACTTCTCTGGTGAATATGGAGGTAGGTGGAGACTTCTCTGGTGAATATGGAGGTAGGTGGAGACTTAGGAGACTTCCCTGGTGAATATGGAGGTAGGCTGAGACTTAGGAGACTGCCCTGGTGAATATGGAGGTAGGTGGAGACTTCTCTGGTGAATATGGAGGTAGGTGGAGACTTCTCTGGTGAATATGGAGGTAGGTGGAGACTTAGGAGACTGTCCTGGTGAATATGGAGGTAGGTGGAGACTTCTCTGGTGAATATGGAGTTAGGTGGAGACTTCTCTGGTGAATATGGAGGTAGGTGGAGACTTAGGAGACTGTCCTGGTGAATATGGAGGGAGGTGGAGACTTCTCTGGTGAATATGGAGGTAGGTGGAGACTTCTCTGGTGAATATGGAGGTAGGTGGAGACTTCTCTGGTGAATATGGAGGTAGGTGGAGACTTCTCTGGTGAATATGGAGGTAGGTGGAGACGTAGGAGACTGCCCTGGTGAATATGGAGGTAGGTGGAGACTTCTCTGGTGAATATGGAGGTAGGTGGAGACGTAGGAGACTGCCCTTTTACAGTGGCACAGTACTGTATTTGTAGTACAGTAAAATGTTTGTGTTTTTACTTTTGTATTGAATCATAGAGCTGGATGCCATGGCTGACCCACAGGAATACATCGTCATCAATGAGGCAGGGTTCAACCTAACAAAAAGACACAAAAGGGGAGGGAACATCATTAGTCACCGTGCCGTCACACAACTTCCTGGCCAGAGGGGAGGAACGTCATTGGTCACTGTGCCAGAGGGGAGGAACGTCATTGGTCACCGTGCCAGAGGGGAGGAACGTCATTGGTCACTGTGCCAGAGGGGAGGAACGTCATTGGTCACCGTGCCAGAGGGGAGGAACGTCATTGGTCACCGTGCCAGAGGGGAGGAACGTCACCCTATGTGCAGCCATCAGCAATCGTGTCGTCCTCCACCGCCATGTCAAAGTGGGTCCAACACGGCACAACTCCTTCCACTTCTAGATCAGCTGCACAATAACATTCTTCAACAGGAAGGGGAGCCAGTGCAACCAGAACCAATAAGTTGTCATTTGGGCTGCTCTGATTCGCTCCTGGTTCAATGACCACCCCAGGTTCACCGGACAGACTGCCTACGCTGCCTGGGTGACGTTGATGAGATATCATGTCTTGACCCAGACCTGAGACGAGATGATGAGAACACTGATGAGATATCATGTCCTGACCCAGACCTGAGACGAGATGATGAGAACACTAATGAGATATCATGTCCTGACCCAGACCTGAGACGAGATGACGAGAACACTGATGAGATATCATGTCCTGACCCAGACCTGAGACGAGATGATAAGATATCATGTCCTGACCCAGACCTGAGACGAGATGATGAGATATCATGTCCTGACCCAGACCTGAGACGAGATGATGAGATATCATGTCCTGACCCAGACCTGAGATGAGATGATGAGATATCATGTCCTGACCCAGACCTGAGACGAGATGATGAGAACACTGATGAGATATCATGTCCTGACCCAGACCTGAGACGAGATGATGAGATATCATGTCCTGACCCAGACCTGAGATGAGATGATGAGATATCATGTCCTGACCCAGACCTGAGACGAGATGATGAGAACACTGATGAGATATCATGTCCTGACCCAGACCTGAGACGAGATGACGAGAACACTGATGAGATATCATGTCCTGACCCAGACCTGAGACGAGATGATAAGATATCATGTCCTGACCCAGACCTGAGACGAGATGATGAGATATCATGTCCTGACCCAGACCTGAGACGAGATGATGAGATATCATGTCCTGACCCAGACCTGAGACGAGATGATGAGATATCATATCCTGACCCAGACCTGAGACGAGATGATGAGATATCATGTCCTGACCCAGACCTGAGATGAGATGATGAGAACACTGATGAGATATCATGTCCTGACCCAGACCTGAGACGAGATGACGAGAACACTGATGAGATATCATGTCCTGACCCAGACCTGAGACGAGATGATGAGAACACTGATGAGATATTATGGCCTGACCTAGACCTGAGAGGAGATGATGAGAACACTGATGAGATATTATGGCCTGACCCCAGACCTGAGACGAGATGATGAGAACACTGATGAGATATCATGTCCTGACCCAGACCTGAGACGAGATGACGAGAACACTGATGAGATATCATGTCCTGACCCAGACCTGAGACAAGATGATGAGAACATTGATGCTGAGTAACCTGTACATTTAATGCATTTGGAAATAAAGCTTTTTGAAATTGGGTATTTTACTGTGCATGGAGACTTCCTTACATGTTTGGTCAGTGTGACGTTTCAAAGGTCAGGTTTTTGACCAAAAAAGCATATACAGTAGTACTCCCTTATCCACTAATGTAAGAGGTATTTATTACAGTAGTACTCCCTTATCCACTAATGTAAGAGGTATTTATTACAGTAGTAATCCCTTATCCACTAATGTAAGAGGTATTTATTACAGTAGTATTCCCTTATCCACTAATGTAAGAGGTATTTATTACAGTAGTAATCCCTTATCCACTAATGTAAGAGGTATTTATTACAGTAGTAATCCCTTATCCACTAATGTAAGAGGTATTTATTACAGTAGTACTCCCTTATCCACTAATGTAAGAGGTATTTATTACAGTAGTAGTCCCTTATCCACTAATGTAAGAGGTATTTATTACAGTAGTAATCCCTTATCCACTAATGTAAGAGGTATTTATTACAGTAGTATTCCCTTATCCACTAATGTAAGAGGTATTTATTACAGTAGTAATCCCTTATCCACTAATGTAAGAGGTATTTATTACAGTAGTACTCCCTTATCCACTAATGTAAGAGGTATTTATTACAGTAGTATTGAAGTTCTCTCACCAGGTGTAACGGTTTTCTTTAGGTGAAGTAGAGGCGGACCAAAATGCAGCGTGGTTTCTTTGATTCATGTTTAATAACAAAAGATGAACACTACAAAAACAATAAACGTGGAAAACCAAAAACAGCCCTATCTGGTGCAAAACACAGATACAGGAACAATCACCCACAAACACACAGTGAAACCCAGGCTACCTAAATATGGTTCCCAAGCAGAGACAATGACTAACACCTGCATCTGATTGAGAACCATATCAGGCCAGACATAGAAATAGACAAACAAGACATACAACATAGAATGCCCACTCAGATCACACCCTGACCAACCAAAACATAGAAACATACAAAGCAAACTATGGTCAGGGTGTGACAGTACCCCCAAGGTGCGGACTCCGGCCGCAAAACCTGAACCTATTGGGGAGGGTCTGGGTGGGCATCTGTCCGCGGTGACGGCTCTGGTGCTGGACGTGGCCCCCACTTCACCGTAGTCTTAGTCCCCCACCTTGTCCGCTTCCGTGGCCTCCTAGCCACGGCGACCCTACTTAATGACCCCACTGGACTGAGGGGCATTTCGGGACAGAGGTGCGGCAGCTCGGGACAGAGGGGTGGCAGCTCGGGACAGAGGGGCGGCAGCTCGGGACTGAGGGGCTCTGGCGTCTCTGGGCTGAGGGGCTCTGGCGCCTCTGGGCTGAGGGGCTCTGGCGCCTCAGACTCCGGCAGCAGCGCCGGACAGGCGGGAGACTCCGGCAGCAGCGCCGGACAGGCGGGAGACTCTGACTAACACCTGCCTCTGATTGAGAACCATATCAGGCCAGACATAGAAATAGACAAACAAGACATCCAACATAGAATGCCCACTCAGATCACACCCTAACCAACCAAAACATAGAAACATACAAAGCAAACTATGGTCAGGGTGTGACACCAGGGTGTTCCTGAAAGGGTTATCTGGATAGTCAGCGCTGTGTTTTTCCAGTTATTTATCTGAAAACCTATTCTAAACATTTTGGAAGCAGTGTTTTGAATGAATCCCTCCAGTGTGTAACAGTCATGTAGTCTGTGTTTCTGACAGCTTGTGTGTGTTGTCTGAGGGCAAAGTTTTAAATGTGACCCAGAAGTTAGAGGTTTGTACCGTTGGGTGTTTTTTTTTTATTGTGTGTGTGAAGATTTGAGAGAATGGTAAATTCCAGGAATTGTGTATAAGCAATTGAGGAACTGTAACATATGAAATACACTATAAATGACCAGTGTCCACGTCCAATATTATATCTCAACCTATCTCCATTGAACATTCTATTCAGTCTATAAATAGGCTTATCTGGTTCTAGGAAACTGGTCTGTAGAGTATATATCGTATAAAACCTTGCCATGTAATATGATATATACATTTAGCTTATGATTTCATCTAAAGTCACGTACAGTCATGCGTGCATACATATTAACATATGGGGTTGAGGTCAGGGCTATGTGCAGGCCAGTCAAGTTCTTCCACACCAATCTCGACAAACTATTTCTGTATGGACCTCTCTTTGTGCACAGGGGCATTGTCAAACTGTTGCCACAAAGTTGATAGCACAGAATCGTCTAGAATGTCATTGTATGCTGTAGCGTTAAGATTGCCCTTCACTGGAACTAATGGGCCTGAACCATGATAAACAGACCCAGACCATTAGTCCTCCTCCATCAAACTTCACAGTTGGCACTATGCATTGGGGCAGCTAGCGTTCTCCTGATTCAAATCCAGATTCGACCGTCAGACTGCCAGATGGTGAAGCGGGATTCATCACTACAGAAAACACGTTTCCACTGCTCCAGAGTCCAATGACAGTGAGCTTTATACCACTCCAGCTGACGTTTGCCATTGCACATGGTGATCTTAGATTTGTATGGGGCTGCTCGGCCATGGAAACACACTTCATGAAGCTCCCGACAAACAGTTCTTATGCTGACGTTGCTTCCAGAGGCAGTTTGGAACTAGGTAGAGAGTGTTGCAACCCAGCACTTGGTGATCCCGTTTGGTGAGCTTGTGTGGCCTACCCCGGCTGAGTCGTTGTTGCTCCTAGACATTTCCACTTCACAATAACAGCACTTACAGTTGACTGGGACAGCTCTAGCAGGGCATACACTTGACGAACTGACTTGTTGGAAAGGTAGTATCCTATGACGGTGCCACGTTGAAAGTCACTGGCTGTTTGCTCGATTGTAATTGCCTGTCAGCAAAGGATGCGGGCTGTAAAAGCCGAATCCACTCATTTAAAGGGGTGTCCGCATACCGCTGTATATATGGTGTAAGTCAAGCAGCCTCAGATAGTGGCCCCACAGCATCTATTCTGCTCTCCACAACACGTCTTTGACACCTCATACTCTCATACTCTCCATCTCACAAATTGCTTTCCTTTCTGAATAATTCCCCTTCTGCTCCAGATAATGCAGGATGCGTTGTTGTTGCCCGGCTGACGTTTTGAGAAGCTTGGACCAATGACATGTTAAATGGTCAGGCTAAATTATGATTGGTGGTCTGGTTGATGGTTGCGGTGATAATAGTTGTGGTGATAAAGGATAGAGGATGCTGGTCTGAGTCTAAATGTATCTGATTTCCTCTGTTGGGTACGGGTGGAGAGAGGGAGAGAGGAAGAGAGAGAGGAGGAAGAGGAGGAAGAGAAGAGAGAGAGACAGAGAGGGAAGGAAGGAAGAGGGGAGACGAAGAGAAGAGTCAAAGAGGAAGAGAGGAGAGAGAGAAGGAAGAGAGGAGAGAGAGGAGAGAGAGGAGAGGAGGGAGAGAGAGAAGGAAGAGAGGAGAGGAGGGAGAGAGAGGAGGAAGAGAGGAGAGGAGGGAGAGAAGAGAGGAGAGAGAGAGGTGGAAGAGAGGAGAGAGAGAAGTGGAAGAGAGGAGAGGAGGGAGAGGAGGGAGAGAAGTGGAAGAGAGCAGAGGAGGGAGAGGGGAGATGGAGAGAGAGAAGATATCAGGGTAGATTATCTTGAAAGAGTGACCTCAAATTTCACAACATGACTGTTAGATAAGTGCATATTTCTCTCCAAATCCTCATTATAACATTATGTTGTGAAAAGGAGAACCTCATTATAGCATTACATTGTGAACGGGAGTTAAATCCTCATTATAGCATTACGTTGTGAGCAGGAGATAATTGAACAGGAACTCATTTTATTGATTTACTGTATGCCAATGTGTGATATGTGCCAAAATCTGTCCGATTTCTATTGCCTTATGAGCAGGAGTTAAATCCTCATTTTAGCATTACGTTGTGAGCAGGAGTCAAATCCTCATTATAGCATTACGTTATGAACAGTGGTGGTCTTCTGTTTCTTATTGACATCTCCAATTCGAGAGAATCCTGTCTAATACTCTTCCTAGAAAAGGCCCTTATACAAAGGCTGTCTGAAATTGCTTTTTATTTCCTATATAGTGCGCTACTTTTGACCAGGGTCCGTCGGCTGCCGTTTCAGACGCATCCAAAGCTTCTTACCACAGACAGGTACAAGAACAAGGCAGACATTGAGCTACGCCTTAAGAAATCTAGGTTAACTCTGACTCGAACGTGCTCAGTACTCAAAAATAAATCTCAAATCTCTCCCTTTATGTTTCGCCTGAACAAAATGTCTGTTATCATTCCAGTGAAAGCTGTGTTGTGAATTTAAACCAAAGCAATGTGTGTGGTGTTATAACTGGCTTCTTTCTGCCTGATGGCTTTGGAATGCAAAAACATTATTTCGACTCCTCTCCTCTCCTCTCCTCTCCTCTCTCTCCTCTCCTCTCCTCTCCTCTGACAAAAGTGAATAACAACCCATTGTTCAAACAAATGGTCTAAGATGAGGAAGAAAAAAAAGAAAAACGCTCAACTGCTATGGATCTGTTTTTATCGTCCACAGCACTCCTGGGAACAGCCTCTAAAACCAGCCTTAGAAAAGTCTATGTGTGTGTGTGTCTGTGTCTCTGTCTGTGTGTGTCGACTGACTGTGTGTGTCTACTGATGCAAATCAAATCAACGTTTATTGATCGCATAAACAGATTTGCAGATGTTATCAAGCATTGTGTTTCTAGCTACAACAGTGCAGTAATACCTAGCAATATGCTTGTGTTTCTAGCTACAACAGTGCAGTAATACCTAGCAATATGCTTGTGTTTCTAGCTACAACAGTGCAGATATATAATATACACATAATTAAAAAAAGACAATAAAAAAATTAAAATTAAAAGTCTGAAAAATATACTGTACTGTACTGATGCAGAATGTGGTAGTGTTTTTATGAGCTGCCCCTCCGTAACCTCCTCCTTGGTGGATAAACACCCCAAACAACACCCGTTTCCCTATACAGTAGATATATACTACTACTAGCCATAGGGCTCTGGTTAAAAGCAGTACACTATGTAAGGAATATGGGACACAGCCCAATAATACTGTGGACTGAGGCAGTTCGTAGAGCAGCACAATAGAATGTGTCTGTTTTTATAAACCTTTTTTTTTAACAAGGCAAGTCAGTTAAAGAATAAATTATTTTTTACAATGACGGCCTACACCATGCTAAACCGCCGTGCACCGCCCTATGGCACTCCCCCAATTACAGACTGTTGTGATACAGCATGGATTCAAACCAGGGTGTCTGTAGCTATGAGATGCAGTGCATTAGACTGCTGCGCCACTTGGGAGCCCGATGTCTCTCGACGCAGCAGTACAAAAGAGCGAGCTAGCAGATCTCATGGGGAGATGTGTTGATAAGCATGACAGCTTTGTATTGTATATGCATGAGCAGGTCTACGTCCCAAATGGCACCAGATACCCTATATAGTGCACTTCTTTTGCTGGGATCTGTTCAAAAGTAGTGCACTATCAACAGTGTTTTCCACTATCACCCGGATGTCGGCGAAACAGACGATTTACAGACTAATTTTTTGTCTTCTCCTTTTTCCACTAAGATTTACTAGGCTATTTTTCAATTCGCTAGTCACCTAACAAAATAAAAGTCTGCTGGGCTCCCTCTCTCTCCCGCTAGAATGAACGATATGCATCTTCTAGCGATCTATTGATAGGACAGGCGCCTGTCAGTCACAAAACAACCAATGACAAATATTTGAGGGTTGTACTTTATTGTTGCCTGGATACCTACACTCCTTGCTCCGGCTTAAAGCTCCGCCTACAGACGTTAGTTTATTCTCTGCAATGAGTCTGGATCTGAGTACCTCACCTACAGACGTTAGTTTATTCTCTGTAATGAGTCTGGATCTGAGTACCTCACCTACAGACATTAGTTTATTCTCTGCAATGAGTCTGGATCGGAGTACCTCACCTACAGACGTTAGTTTATTCTCTGCAATGAGTCTGGATCTGAGTACCTCACCTACAGACGTTAGTTTATTCTCTGCAATGAGTCTGGATCTGAGTACCTCACCTACAGACGTTAGTTTATTCTCTGCAATGAGTCTGGATCTGAGTACCTCACCTACAGACGTTAGTTTATTCTCTGCAATGAGTCTGGATCTGAGTACCTCACCGACCCTTCACAAAATGAGAACACATTCTGGGGCCATCTGATTGGTCCACAAACGGACAGGGTTGAGCCAGAAGTAGATCACATGTGGGTAAATTAATGATTGGCTCTGGTACTCTGATTGGTTTTGAGATAATCGAATGCCCCTCGTCACCACAAACGACTTCAATGATCGCAGTCTCAGACTAAAGTATATAGGGAACGACAGAACAGCGGAACAATTTAGTGTGAGTCATCAGGCTAACTTTATTGAGCATGGAACACCCCAAAACATTTTTGGGGGTAAATTGTTATGAAATACTTTCAATGTGCTCCTAAATGTGTCTTTGTAAAAAAATGTCAGCGTAGAGCCCTGAATTTGCACCATGTAATGTAGCCTAATGGCTATGTAGGCACCAACTCTTAGTGAAACACTGCTTCCTATTCATTTTCAAATAAAGTAAAGCGGTAAGAGGTGGGTGGGGACCGCTGGGCGGTTCGAACGTGGCGTGGGAGCCAGAGAAAAAGCTCAGGATTCCCCAACTTTATGCCAACTTTATGCCAACTTTATGCAACTTTATGCGAGAGCTGGGCAATGACTAATCATATCGAGCGGTTCCCAAAACTCAATAATAAGGTATTTCTCTTTTGTTTTTGTTTTTGTACATTTGCAAAACTTTCTAAAAAAACTGTTTTCGCTTCGTCATTATGGGGTATTATGGGTTAGGGTTATGGGGTATTATGGGTTAGGGTTATTGGGTATTATTGGGTTAGGGTTATGGGGTATTATGGGTTAGGGTTATGGGGTATTATGGGTTAGGGTTATGGGGTATTATGGGTTAGGGTTATGGGGTATTATGGGTTAGGGTTATGGGGTATTATGGGTTAGGGTTATGGGGTATTATGGGTTAGGGTTATGGGGTATTAGGGTATTATGGGTTAGGGTTATGGGGTGTTATGGGTTAGGATTATGGGGTATTATGGGTTAGGGTTATGGGTTATTATGGGTTAGGGTTATGGGGTATTATGGGTTAGGGTTATGGGGTATTATGGGTTAGGGTTATGGGGTATTAGGGTATTATGGGTTAGGGTTATGGGGTATTCATGAGGGAAAAAAATATTTAAATATTTTTTTAGAATAAGGCTGTAATGTAACAAAATGTGGAAAAAGAGAAGGGGTCTGAATACTTTCCGAATGCACTGTATATAAAGTGTAATATTGGGATTCAAACTCAAAATGTAAAACATTTCAACTCTATAACCGACATGGTACAGATGTCTTGTTTAAGCACATAACCATGCATGTGAGGTGTATACTTTTGTTTCAAAATAGATTTGTTTAAGACTACAAATTATTACTCTGTGACCCTGAGTTAGCCCACTGCAGTAAGCTCTCTTGGCAGACCACCAAAGAAGGCACTGAGCCCCAAGCTGTCCCCACAAACCTAAGCGCTTGATATGTCCTCCTCCTCTATCACATACCATTCCTCAACAACTTCATCTGCAGACTGCTGCACTGACTACTGACATAGACAGGTTGGTTCAGACAGAGACCTATCTTTTAATACGTTTAACGTAAATGGTTTAAGTTTGTTTTTTGAGCATCCATCTCTAAACTTTTTATAGATTTAAAAATATATATATACATATATTTTGGTGTTTCTTAAAAAGCAGGGGAGACCTGTGACGGAGTGGCATCAGAAGAGGAGGATAAGAAGGCATGTGACCTGGCAGAGGAGGATAAGAAGGCATGTGACCTGGCAGAGGAGGATAAGAAGGCATGTGACCTGGCAGAGGAGGATAAGAAGGCATGTGACCTGGCAGAGGAGGATAAGAAGGCATGTGACCTGGCAGAGGAGTATAAGAAGGCATGTGACCTGGCAGAGGAGGATAAGAAGGCATGTGACCTGGCAGAGGAGGATAAGAAGGCATGTGACCTGGCAGAGGAGGATAAGAAGGCATGTGACCTGGCAGAGGAGTATAAGAAGGCATGTGACCTGGCAGAGGAGGATAAGAAGGCATGTGACCTGGCAGAGGAGGATAAGAAGGCATGTGACCTGGCAGAGGAGGATAAGAAGGCATGTGACCTGGCAGAGGAGGATAAGAAGGCATGTGACCTGGCAGAGGAGGATAAGAAGGCATGTGACCTGGCAGAGGAGGATAAGAAGGCATGTGACCTGGCAGCTCAAAGCTCGACTGTGTCGGTCAGGTAAGATGGCAATCCTTTATACTGGCCATTAGGGTCAGGGAAATCATAACTGATATGCCACACGCAGCAGCTTGGAAGAACAATTCTCTGGCCCTGCCAACAGATGTAGTACCAGTAGGCAGAAGAAGTGCCTGTAGACAAAAAGGGGCTCCCCCCCTCACCTTCACCACCTCCCTGGTTGGCCTGGATGAGATGGACCAAATCAAAAAGTGCCCCTTGTGTCCTCTCCAGCATCATCATCCAGACACCATGCCTCTCTCTTTCTCTCTCCAACAGCTGGTCAGAATACACCTAAAGTTGAATGAGTAAAAAAAAAAGAAGGGAAATATTTCCTGGTTGACGCGAGTACCAGAGTTGACAATCTGGTCTAGGTTTTGTTTAGACTCATCAGATATGGTGTAATGTGGCTTACCACTGTGCAAGTCTATCTTGACTATGGTGATCAACACTCTCACTGTCAGCCAGGGATATTTCCCTCGATTCTGCTTCTTCCTCTCCCCCGTTCCATCTTCTGGCCTTGGAAACAGAGAGGTCTACTTTCTTGGAGGCCTGAATATTGATTGGTTTTCATCAAGCTGTCAAGAGAAAAGCTTCTCAATATAACTTTTTTTTTGTTGCTGTTCACTACTGCCTACCTACGCTGTGTGTGAGCACACATCGTTTTACAAATACAAAATGTGTTTTTTCATGGATTCCATGATGCGGTTAGCTTTCAACAGTTTGGACCGTTATTTCTTGTACCAGAATCTTGTTTAGCAGACAGACTGAAGACTGCTTGACAGCGACGCTAAGCTGCTAGCCATCAAGCTAACAAAGTTGATACCAGATGAGTTTTGAAATGGAGCCAACTTTGTCTGGAGAAATAAATAAACGGTCTAACAGAACACAGAGGGTGTTCTTTAATGGAAGCCTCTCCGACATAATCCAGGTAGAATCAGGAATTCCCCAGGGCAGCTGTCCAGGCACCTTACTTTTTTCAGTCTTTACTAATGACATGAGTAAAGCCAATGTGTCTATATATGCGGATGACTCAACACTATACATTTCAGCTACTACAAAGAGCTGCAGTTAGTTTCAGAGTGGGTTGCAAGGAATAATGTAGTTCTAAATATTTCTAAAACTAAAAGCATTGTATTTGGGACAAATCATTCACTAAACCCTAAACCTCAACTAAACGGTGCGTGATTCATGCACACAGACAGTGCGGTGAAGAAGGTGCAACAGCGCCTCTTCAACCTCAGGAGGCTGAAAACATTTAGCTTGAACCTGAAAACCCTCAATAACTTTTACTGGTGCACATCCTGTCGGACTGTATCACCACCTGGTATGGCAACTGCACCACCCACAACCGTAAAGCTCTCCGGGGGTGGGGAAGGGGGGGGTTGGGGGTCAGCACAATGCATCACAGAGGGCAAACTACCTGCCCTTGTGGACATCTACATCACCCAATGTCACAGGAAGGCAAAATAGATAATCAAGGACAATAACCACCCGAGCCACTGCCTGTTCACCCTTCCATCCAGAAGGCGAGGTGAGTACAGGTGCATCAAAGCTGGGACAGAAAGATTGAAAAACAGGTTCCACCACTAGCACAGAGGCTGCTGCCTACCTACAGACTTGATATCATTGGCCACTTTAATAAATTGAACACTAGTCACTTTAATAATGTTGACATATCTTGCATTACTCATCTCATATGTATATACTGTATCCTTGACTGTCTATTCTTTATCTATTGCATCTCAGCCGTTCTGTCACTGCTCATCCATATATTTTATATTTATATATTCTCATCTCATTCCTTTACTAGATAGTGTGTATTAGGTTTTGTTGTGGAATTTGTTAGATATTAGGTTTTGTTGTGGAATTGTTAGATATTACCTGTTAGATACTGCTGCACTGTCGGATCTAGAAGCATTTCGCTACACTCACATTAACATCTGCTAACCATGTGTATGTGACCAATAACATCAGATTTGATTTGAAACCTTGTAGAGAATAATGTGGAAATTGAGAAAGTTGAGGTGACTAAACTGCTTGTGTAACACTGGATTGTGTAAACTGTCACGGTCAAAACGTATTGATAAAACAGTAGCTCAGATGGGGAGAAGTATGTCCATAATAAAGAGCTGTTCTGCCTTCTTCACAACACTATCAACAAGGCAAAACTCTAGTTTTGTCGCACCTGGACTTCTGTTCAGTCGTGTGGTCAGGTGCCACAAAAAGGGACTTAGGATAATTGCAATTGGCTCAGAACAGGGCAGCACGGCTGGCCCTTGGATGTACACAGAGAGCTCAAATTAATAATGTGCATGTCAATCTCTCCTGGCTCAAAGTGGAGGAGAGACTTCCTCACTACTTGTATTTATAAGAGGTATTGACATGCTGATCCTTAAAAAGTTTTAACCACATAATATTCCTTCCTCATAAAGCCATCTATTTTGTCAAGTGTACCAGCCCCTCCTGCAGCAAAGCACCCCCACAACATGATGCTGCCACCCCCGTGCGTCACGGTTTGGATGGTGTTCCTCGGCTTGCAGGCCTCCCTCTTTTTCCTCCAAACATAACGATGGTCATTATGGCCAAACCGTCACACTGCCAGAAGGTGAAACGTGATTCATAATTTCAGAGAATGTGTTTCCACTGCATCTGGATGTTTAATGGTGACGAGCTTTACTTGGCATTCAGACAGCCGTCGCCTGGCATTACGCATGGTGATCTTAGGCTTGTGTGTGGCTGCCCGGCCATGGAAACCCATTACATTAAAGCTCCTGACGAACAGTTACTGTGCTGACGTTGCTTCCAGAGGCAGTTTGGAACTCGGTAGTGAGCGGTGCAACCGAGGATGCGCTACACGCTTGTGTGGCCTACCACTTTGCGTCTAAGCTTTTGTTGCTCCTTCTTCACGTTTCTTCTTCACAATAAAGGCACTTACAGTTGGCCATTGCAGCTCTAACAGGACAGAGATTTGACGAACTGACTTGTTGGAAAGGTGGCATCCTATGACGGTGCTAAGTTGAAAGTCGCTGAGCTAATCAGTGCAGGCCATTCTACTGCCACTGTTTGTCTATGGAGATTGCATGGCTGTATGATAGATTTTATACACCTGTCAGCAACGGGTGTGGCTAAAATAGCCAAATCCATTAAGTTGAAGAGGCGTCCATATAAACTATTAATGCAAAAGTACTTTTACAAGTCAGTGGAGCGAGAGGAGAGAGAGAGAGGTGAAAGGGGGTCAGAGGGGGGAGAGAGGGGGAAGAGAGGGGAGAGAGGGAAAGCAAGAGAGAAAGAAGCAGTAAGTGGGAGTCCACAAATGTATTTAAATTTACCAAAATCCACTCATTTCAAGAGGTGTCCAAGAGGTGTCCAAATACTTTTGACTCCAGATAATCACACATAATGAAGGGAAACCAGCCACGTCGCGGACACCGTCAGCCACGTCGCGGACACCGCCAGCCAAATCAAATCAAAATCAAATCAAATTTTATTTGTCACATACACATGGTTAGCAGATGTTAATGCGAGTGTAGCGAAATGCTTGTGCTTCTAGTTCCGACAATGCAGTGATAACCAACAAGTAATCTAACTAACAATTCCAAAACTACTGTCTTATACACAGTGTAAGGGGATAAGGAATATGTACATAAGGATATATGAATGAGTGATGGTACAGAGCAGCATACAGTAGATGGTATCGAGTACAGTATATACATATGAGATGAGTATGTAGACAAAGTAAACAAAGTGGCATAGTTAAAGTGGCTAGTGACATAAGAATGCAGTCGATGATCTAGAGTACAGTATATACATATGCATATGAGATGAATAATGTAGGGTAAGTAACATTATATAAGGTAGCATTGTTTAAAGTGGCTAGTGATATATTTACATAATTTCCCATCAATTCCCATTATTAAAGTGGCTGGAGTTGGGTCAGTGTCAATGACAGTGTGTTGGCAGCAGCCACTCAATGTTAGTGATTGCTGTTTAACAGTCTGATGGCCTTGAGATAGAAGCTGTTTTTCAGTCTCTCGGTCCCAGCTTTGATGCACCTGTACTGACCTCGCCTTCTGGATGATAGCGGGGTGAACAGGCAGTGGTTCGGGTGGTTGATGTCCTTGATGATCTTTATGGCCTTCCTGTAACATCGGGTGGTGTAGGTGTCCTGGAGGGCAGGTAGTTTGCCCCGGTGATGCGTTGTGCAGACCTCACTACCCTCTGGAGAGCCTTACGGTTGAGGGCGGAGCAGTTGCCGTACCAGGCGGTGATACAGCCCGCCAGGATGCTCTCGATTGTGCATCTGTAGAAGTTTGTGAGTGCTTTTGGTGACAAGCCGAATTTCTTCAGCCTCCTGAGGTTGAAGAGGCGCTGCTGCGCCTTCTTCACGACGCTGTCAGTGTGAGTGGACCAATTCAGTTTGTCTGTGATGTGTATGCCGAGGAACTTAAAACTTGCTACCCTCTCCACTACTGATCCATCGATGTGGATAGGGGGTGTTCCCTCTGCTGTTTCCTGAAGTCCACAATCATCTCCTTAGTTTTGTTGACGTTGAGTGTGAGGTTATTTTCCTGACACCACACTCCGAGGGCCCTCACCTCCTCCCTGTAGGCCGTCTCGTCGTTGTTGGTAATCAAGCCTACCACTGTTGTGTCGTCCGCAAACTTGATGATTGAGTTGGAGGCGTGCATGGCCACGCAGTCGTGGGTGAACAGGGAGTACAGGAGAGGGCTCAGAACGCACCCTTGTGGGGCCCCCGTGTTGAGGATCAGCGGGAGGAGATGTTGTTGCCTACCCTCACCACCTGTGGGCGGCCCGTCAGGAAGTCCAGTACCCAGTTGCACAGGGCGGGGTCGAGACCCAGGGTCTCGAGCTTGATGACGAGCTTGGAGGGTACTATGGTATTGAATGCCGAGCTGTAGTCGATGAACAGCATTCTCACATAGGTATTCCTCTTGTCCAGGTGGGTTAGGGCAGTGTGCAGTGTGGTTGAGATTGCATCGTCTGTGGACCTATTTGGGCGGTAAGCAAATTGGAGTGGGTCTAGGGTGTCAGGTAGGGTGGAGGTGATATGGTCCTTGACTAGTCTCTCAAAGCACTTCATGATGACGGAAGTGAGTGCTACGGGGCGGTAGTCGTTTAGCTCAGTTACCTTAGCTTTCTTGGGAACAGGAACAATGGTGGCCCTCTTGAAGCATGTGGGAACAGCAGACTGGTATAGGGATTGATTGAATATGTCCGTAAACACACCGGCCAGCTGGTCTGCGCATGCTCTGAGGGCGCGGCTGGGGATGCCGTCTGGGCCTGCAGCCTTGCGAGGGTTAACACGTTTAAATGTCTTACTCACCTCGGCTGCAGTGAAGGAGAGACCGCATGTTTTCGTTGCAGGCCGTGTCAGTGGCACTGTATTGTCCTCAAAGCGGGCAAAAAAGTGATTTAGTCTGCCTGGGAGCAAGACATCCTGGTCCGTGACTGGGCTGGGTTTCTTCTTGTAGTCCGTGATTGACTGTAGACCCTGCCACATGCCTCTTGTGTCTGAGCCATTGAATTGAGATTCCACTTTGTCTCTGTACTGACGCTTAGCTTGTTTAATAGCCTTGCGGAGGGAATAGCTGCATTGTTTATATTCGGACATATTACCAGACACCTTGCCCTGATTAAAAGCAGTGGTTCGCGCTTTCAGTTTCACGCGAATGCTGCCATCAATCCACGGTTTCTGGTTTGGGAATGTTTTTATCGTTGCTATGGGAACGACATCTTCGACGCACGTTCTAATCGCGGACACCGTCAGCCACGTCGCGGACACCGCCAGCCACGTCGCGGACAACGCCAGCCACGTCGCGGACACTGCCGTCTTGCTACCGGACAAGCTAGACACCTTCTTTGCCTGCTTCAAGGAAAACATAGTGCCTCCTGAGGTCAGTGAGCTCTCATTCTTCGTGGCCAACGTGAGTAAGATGTTTAAGCGTGTTAACCCTCGCAAGGTTGCCGGCCTAAACGGCATCCTTAGCCGCGTCCTCAGAGCATGCGCAGAACAGCTGGCTGGAGTATTTACGGAGTATTTATTTATCTCTCCCCATCCCAGTCTAATGTCCTCACTTGCTCCCACCATTGTTCCTTTACCCAAAAGAGCTGAACTAAATGTCTATCACCTAATAGCACTCACTTCTGTCATTGTGAAATGCTTTGTGAAGCCAGTTAAGGATCATCTCACCTCCAGCTTACCCGACACACTACACCCTATCCGATCTGCATACTGCTCCAATAGATCCACGGATGATGCAATCGCCATCGCACTGCACACTGCCCTATCCCATTAAACAAGATTAATTCCTACGTAACAATGCTGTTCATTGACTACAGCTCAGCCTTCAACACCATAGTACCCTCCAAGATCATCATTAAGCTCGAAGGCACTGAGTCTGAAGCCCGCCCTGTGCAACTGGGTCCTGGACTTCCTGACGGGCAGTACCCAGGTGCTGAAGGTAGGCAACAACCCTTCCACAATGCTGATTATCAACAAAGGGACCAGGGACAGCCCCCCCCCCCCCCCCCCGTATTCCCTGCCAACCCATGACTGCGTGGCCACGGACGTCTCCAACTCAATCATCTAGTAGCCCTGATTACCATCAACAACGAGACAGCCTACAGGGAAGAGGTGAGGACCTTGGTGAAGTGGTGTCAGGAAAATATCCTCTCCCTCGACGTCAACAAAACAAAGGAGCTGATTGTGGACTTCAGGAGACAGCAGAACGAGCACACCCCCATCCACATCGATGGGATTACAGATTTGCCTTGATGACAGCTTTGCACACTCTTGGCATTCTCTCAACCAGATTCATGAGGTAGTCACCTGGAATGCATTTCAATTAACAGCTGTGCCTTGTTAAAAATGAATTTGGGGAATTTCTTTCCTTCTTAATACGCTCAAGCCAATCATTTGTGTTCTGACAAGGTAAGGGTGGTATACAGAAGATAGCCCTATTTGGTAAAAGACCAAGTTCATATTATGGCAAGAACAGCTCAAATAAGCAAAGAGAAATAACAGTTCATCATTACTTTAAGACATGAAGGTCAGTCAATGCGGAAAATTTCAAGAACTTTGAAAGTTTCTTTAAGTGCAGTCTCAAAAACAATCAAATTCTATGATGAAACTGCCTCTCATGAGGACTGCCACAGGAAAGGAAGACCCAGAGTTACATCTACTGCAGAGGATTAGTTCATTAGAGTTACCAGCCTCAGAATTTGCAGCCAAAATAAATGCTTCACTGAGTTCAAGTAACAGACACATCTCAACATCAATTGTTCAGAGGAGACTACATGAATCAGACCTTCATGGTTGCAAAGAAACCACTACTAAAGGACACCAATAAGAAGAAGAGACTTAATTGGGCCCAGAAACATAAGCAATAGACATTAGACTGGTGGAAATATGTCCTTTGGTCTGATGAGTCCAAATGTGACATTTTCTATTCCAAACGCCGTGTCTTTGTGAGAGGCAGAGTAGGTGAACGGATGATCTCAGCATGTGTGGTTCCCCCCGTGAAGCAAAGAGGAGGAGTTGTGATTGTGCACTTTGCTGCTGACACTGTCTGTGATTTATTTAGAATTCAAGGCATCCTGTTAAGGATCCGCCCCTTTAAAAACATATTTTGCATGAAATTACATACTCAAATCTAACTGCCTGTAACTCAGGACCTGAAGCAAGCATATGCATTTTCTTGGTACCATTTGAAAGGGAAACACTTTGAAGTTTGTGAAAGGAATGTATAAGAAGACAGTAGATCTGGTAAAAGATAATACAAAGAAGAAAAAAACGTATTTTTTTGGACCATCATCTTTGAAATGCAAGAGAAAGGCCATAATGTATTATTCCAGCCCAGGCGCAATATACAATTTGGCCACAAGATGGCAGCAGTGTATGTGCCAAGTTTTAAATTGATCCAATGAACCATTGCAATTCTGTTCCAAATTGTGAATCAAGACTGCCCAAATATGCCTAATTTGTTTATTAATTACTTTTTATGTTCAAAATTGTGCACTCCCCTCAAACAATAGCATGGTATTCTTTCACTGTAATAGCTACTGTAAATTGGACAGTGCAGAACAAGAATTTTAGCTTTCTGCCAATATCAGATATGTCTATGTCCTGGGAAATGTTCTTGTTACTTACAACCTCATGCTAATTTCATTAGCCTACATTAGCTCAACTGTCCCGTGGACGGGACACTGATCCCAAAGAAGGTTTACCAGCATGGCTACCACAGTATTCTGCAGAGATACGCCATCACATCTGGTTTGCACTTAGTGGGACTATCATTTGTTTTTCAACAGGACAATGACCCAACACACATCCAGGCTGTGTAAGGGCTATTTGACCAAGAAGGAAGTGATGGAGTGCTGTATCAGATGACCTGGCCTCCACAATCACCCGACCACAAACCCAATTGAGATGGTATGGGATGATTTAGACCAAAGAGTGAAGGAAAATCAGCCAACAAGTTCTCAGCATATGTGGGAACTCAATCAAACTGTTGGAAAAGCATTCCTCTTGAAGCTGGTAGAGAGAATGCCAAGAGTGTGCAAAGCTGTCTTTAAGGCAAAAAGTGTCTACTTTGAAGAATCTAAAATATATTTAGATTTTTTTTAAACTTTTCTGGTTACTACATGATTCCATATGTGTTAGTTCACAGTTTTGATGTCTTTACTATTATTCAACAATGTAGAAAATGGTAAAAATAAAGAAAAACCCTTCAATGAGTAGGTGTGTCCAAACGTTTGACTGGTACTGTTAATATATATATATATATATATATACTCCGAACTCTGACGTTGCTCATCCTATATTTCATCATTCCATTCTTTTACTTTTATATTGGTGTGTATTGTTGTGTATTGTTAGATATTTCTGCACTATTTGAGTTAGGAACACGAGCATTGTGCTACACCCATTTAGCTACAAATACTGTACCACTAAAATTTGATTTGACACAGACAAACACAAACTACACAAGTGAACGTTAATCCGGTGAGGCCTTGTTTGCGGTAATAAGGCCTTGGGAGTGCACAGAATCTTATTTTATTATCCTCCCGCTGGAAATTAAGTCTGACCTTTTAAGTTAGCAATTAGTTGCCCGAGCTGCTTGCTAATAGAATTCAGGAGAGGAAAAACTCACTCAAAAATGATCTTCGGGGCGAAGAAGGAGGGATGTCGCATCAGCAGTTGGATTTATCTGAAGTCTTGTCCGAAATGGCTCCCTATATACTGCACTACTGGGGCTATATGGGTGCTATTTGGGACGTAGCCTTTTAAGGTGGCGCAGAGAAGTTGTCAAGCTCCTAGAACTGTGGAGATGTCATTTTGTATGGTAATTCTGTATCGGGAAATGATGACAACACTGTTTCAAAAGACTAGCAAAGTAGAAATGGAAGAAGTACTGAGAAGTAGATCTGATGCATGTCTCATTCAAATGTTGTCAACAAAGTTATATTGAACCCCAAAATAAATAATGTATTGGTGACATTTGGGACACAGACTTTCTGTGAAACTGTGTAACTATCGGTCTAATTAAAGTGTAGAGATATAATAATATATAAAATATTTCTTGTCCTCTGAATATCCTGCTTTGACATTAACTGCCACCCGGTCCCACAGAGACTTCCTGCAATGTTGAAATATACATTTGCGTAATTTATATTTTCTGGTGAAACCATGTAAATTTTTAAACCCAGTACCTGGCAATAACCCCACGTCACATTTATATTTGGTCTGTGAACATATGTGTGTGTGTGTGTGTGTGTGTGTGTGTGTGTGTGTGTGTGTGTGCGTGTGTGTGTGTGTGTGTGTGTGTGTGTGTGTGTGTGAGCGTGTGTGAGCATGTGTGAGCATGTGTGAGCATGTGTGTGTGTGTCCAAGATCGTTCATAGGTTGAATGTAAAGATGGTTCTGTCTTCCTAATTGGATGTAAGTCCCCCGATTCTTCTGTCATTGTACACACACACACACACACACACACACACACACACACACACACACACACACACACACACACACACACACACACACACACACACACACACAAGCGCTCTCTCTCACACACACACACACACACACACACACACACACACACACACACACACACACACACACACACACACACACACACACACACACACACACACACACGTCTGGGGAGGTCAGTCCTCCAGTGGTGTAGGCTTCTATAGAACGTCTGGGGCTGCCAGTATGGCCCAGCCACATGCACAGACACACACAGACATACACGACAAACACACAGAAAGACTAATGGAAAAAGCAAACTGTCTGACTTAGACAGAAAGAGGACAGAGAAAAATATTAGTCTGCTGGGGAGTTTTTGTCTGATATTGGTTGTTATCTCCTCTAGCTCCCTCCACAGTGAATAGATGAAGTGAAACCAGTGAAACAGAGAGAATAGATGTTAGACCAGTGAAACAGAGAGAATAGATGTTCGACCAGTGAAACAGAGAGAATAGATGTTAGACCAGTGAAACAGAGAGAATAGATGTTAGACCAGTGAAACAGAGAGAATAGATGTTAGACCAGTGAAACAGAGAGAATAGATGTTAGACCAGTGAAACAGAGAGAATAGATGTTAGACCAGTGAAACAGAGAGAATAGATGTTTGACCAGTGAAACAGAGAGAATAGATGTTCGACCAGTGAAACAGAGAGAATAGATGTTAGACCAGTGAAACAGAGAGAATAGATGTTAGACCAGTGAAACAGAGAGAATAGATGTTAGACCAGTGAAACAGAGAGAATAAATGTTAGACCAGTGAAACAGAGAGAATAGATGTTAGACCAGTGAAACAGAGAGAATAGATGTTAGACCAGTGAAACAGAGAGAATAGATGTTAGACCAGTGAAACAGAGAGAATAGATGTTCGACCAGTGAAACAGAGAGAATAGATGTTCGACCAGTGAAACAGAGAGAATAGATGTTAGACCAGTGAAACAGAGAGAATAGATGTTCGACCAGTGAAACAGAGAGATGAGAATCTTCAGTGAGTATCGGCGAACCTCGTATTTAGAGGTATCTGTAACCTGTAAAAATGTCTTGTTTTTCCATTTCGTATGTTCTATCCCAAGCCCTCACTTAGGCCTGCCATATGGTTAGAGTGTAGGGGTGGCAGGTAGCATAATTTGCAAATAAATTCATTAAAAATCCTACAATTTTGTCTGTCATAGTTGAAGTGTACCTATGATGAAAATTACAGGCCTCTCTCATCTTTTTAAGTGGGAGAACTTTCACAATTGGTGGCTGACTAAATACTTTTTTGCCCTACTGTATCCCCGTTTACCCTGATTAACTCTTTAGTCATATCCCAGTTTACCATGATTAACTCTTTAGTCATATCCCAGTTTACCATGATTAACTCTTTAGTCATATCCCTGTTTACCATGATTAACTCTTTAGTCATATCCCAGTTTACCATGATTAACTCTTTAGTCATATCCCAGTTTACCATGATTAACTCTTTAGTCATATCCCAGTTTACCATGATTAACTCTTTAGTCATATCCCAGTTTACCCTGATTAACTCTTTAATCATATCCCAGTTTACCTTGCCTACACCTAGCAACCTGTTTTTTGAATTATATGTGTCACGCCTTGACCGTAGATTGCTTTGTGCGTTTCTATTTTTAGTTTGGTCAGGGTGTGATGTGGGTGGGTATTCTATGTTTTGTTCTTTGTTTGTATTTCTATGTGTTTGGCCTGTATGGTTCCCAATCAGAGGCAGCTGTCAATCATTGTCTCTGATTGAGAACCATATTTACGCAGCCTGGTTTCGCCCTTGAGTTGTGGGTAGTTATTTTCTGGTTCGTGTTTGTTGCACCTGTCATAACTGTTTGTTTATCGTTTTGTTGTTTTTTGTTCGGGTATTCATTCTGGATTAACAGTATTATGGATACAGACCACACTGCACTTTGGTCCTCCTCTCCTTCCACCAGCGAAAATCGTTAAAATATGAGCAAAAAATCAATTTTATTTGGAATTTTTTTAATTTATTTTACCTTTATTTAACCAGGTAAGCAAGTTGAGAACAAGTTCTCATTTACAATTGCGACCTGGCCAAGATAAAGCAAAGCAGTTCGACACATACAACGACACAGAGTTACACATGGAGTAAAACAAACATACAGTCAATAATACAGTAAAAAAAACAAGTCTATATACAATGTGAGCAAATTAGGTGAGAAGGGAGGTAAAGGCAAAAAAGGCCATGGTGGCAAAGTAAATACAATATAGCAAGTAAAACACTGGAATGGTAGTATTGCAATGGAAGAATGTGCAAAGTAGAAATAAAAATAATGGGGTGCAAAGGAGCAAAATAAATAAATAAATTAAATACAGTTGGGAAAGAGGTAGTTGTTTGGGCTAAATTATAGGTGGGCTATGTACAGGTAAGCCAGACAAAATTAAAAGGGCCTAATTATATAATGAATACGAATTCAGAGTGCAGAAATGAAAAGACAATACAAGTAATGCAACAAATATTGTGGTTAAACTCAAATACATATATATATTTTTTTTTTCAACACTTTTAAAAAAAAAGGCATAATATTTGTAAATTATATCATAAATAGGACTGGTGGAGTTATGTCACACATGCAGCTAACACAGACATATGGAAATGTCTGCTCTACCCAAAATTATAACCAACTAATTGCAGCATTATGGCTAAAATAGAAGAGGCAAGTAGAAAGGGGTAAAAGTAATGAGTTTGTCTGTAGGCCCTGTATTAAAGACTAAAAATGGTTAAATAAATTATTAAATAAAAATGTATACCAGTTTCATTTAACTTGACCAATAAATGTACAGCTGTGCCATGTAGGTTGCAAAATAGTTCCGATGTACTGATTCCATGGCACAAGGTTTCTGAATTGACGCGCAGAACTTGACATTCTTCAATTTAAATTATCATACAAATTTCTTGCAACCAATAGAATGTTATGTATATGGGGGATACAACCTTCTCAGCACTGCAGATTTTGCTGTGAGGAGATCATTTATTTTTGTATTGTCCATATGTAGCTCATTTTTGGTCACAGTTGCAGGAATGGCTGAAGAATTGCAACGTTTACCTGGAGCTAACCCTGCAGATAGCAATTCTGGGCGATTTGAAAAGTCATAGTCAGTAAATCAATAATATAATAATACATTTAGCACAAATGTAAAATATACTGTGTCTGTAAAAGGTATATAGGTTCAGAACCTTAGTGAAATAGTACAGTTTAAAAATATATATATATATATGCCAAGTAGAAATCAAACTGGATGGACATCAGAAATAGAGGAAGGCCAGGACTAAAAACAAACCAAATATAACTATTGTAAAATAGATTGTGTCCATAAAATGTCTATAGTATGTGTAAGCTGGAAGTAAAAGCCCAAGTGTTATTGTTTATTAGTTTACTCCAATTAGGGAAGGGGTGGTAGGGTTTACCGGAAATAACAAAATATATATGTGTATATATATATATATATATATTTTTTCCTTTATTATATATATATATATATATATATATGTATATATTTTTTTTTTATACATGAATATACATACAGTTGAAGTCGGAAATGTATGCACAAAGTCGATGTCCCAACTATAGTTTGTTAAAAAGACATTTGTGGAGTGGTTGAAAAAAGACAAAAAAATAAGTACGTAAACTTCCGACTTGAACTGTAAATATTTGGGTATATGTGTATGTACAGTATGTATATATATCTATATTTGAATATATATATTTACCCCCAAAAATATATGGGGGATTGGAAATGACGCAGAAATTACAATGATGGAAGCTACATTCTATCAGCAATAATTAAAGCTGATCCACCCCCTAAAACAAAACAGAAAACAAACAAAAAAGTTGTTGTTTCGTTTTGTTTAGAATTTGATTCAAATTATTTGTTCTTTTTTTTTAGACCTTATCTATAATGAAATTAATCTTTCTTATTGACCATGTTTGGCATGTCCATGCTCAGTCATAATGCAATTTACAGTAGGCATAGCCCTTATATCACTGTGAATGCTATTTTTACCAACAATTTACAGTAGGCATAGCCCCTATATCACTGTGAATGCTATTTTTACCAACAATTTACAGTAGGCATAGCCCCTATATCACTGTGAATGCTATTTTTACCAACAATTTACAGTAGGCATAGCCCCTATATCACTGTGAATGCTATTTTTACCAACAATTTACAGTAGGCATAGCCCCTATATCACTGTGAATGCTATTTTTACCAACAATTTACAGTAGGCATAGCCCCTATATCACTGTGAATGCTATTTTTACCAACAATTTACAGTAGGCATAGCCCCTATATCACTGTGAATGCTATTTTTACCAACAATTTACAGTAGGCATAGCCCCTATATCACTGTGAATGCTATTTTTACCAACAATTTACAGTAGGCATAGCCCTATATCACTGTGAATGCTATTTTTACCAACAATTTACAGTAGGCATAGCCCCTATATCACTGTGAATGCTATTTTTACCAACAATTTACAGTAGGCATAGCCCCTATATCACTGTGAATGCTATTTTTACCAACAATTTACAGTAGGCATAGCCCCTATATCACTGTGAATGCTATTTTTTACCAACAATTTACAGTAGGCATAGCCCCTATATCACTGTGAATGCTATTTTTACCAACAATTTACAGTAGGCATAGCCCCTATATCACTGTGAATGCTATTTTTACCAACAATTTACAGTAGGCATAGCCCCTATATCACTGTGAATGCTATTTTTACCAACAATTTGTAATTTTTTTATTTAACCAATTGAAGCCATACTTAGAACAATGTGGACTGCAAATGTGTTCAAGATAACGTGTTAAACAAAGACACGGTCTACATTTTGTTATTTTGTTTCTGTAAGCCATATAGCGAACAAACTATAACTGACTCAATTTGGATTTGGAGTTGAGGCCATGGCAATACATAAAATACCTTAAATTACACAGCTTCTTCCTCTTCTCTGGAGTTGACGTCTTGGAGAAGCTTTCCCCCGGGAAGAATGGAATGGCCACTCCAATACCTTGACTTTGTTGTCCTTAAGCCATTTTGCCACAACTTTGGAAGTATGCTTGGGGTCATTGTCCATTTGGAAGACCCATTTGCGACCAAGCTTTAACTTCCTGACTGATGTCTTGAGATGTTGCTTCAATATATCCACATAATTTTGCCAAGACGAGTTCAAACAAAGGATCCAATTGAGGGAAGTCGAATTTCTGGTAGAAATTAGTGACCGACCGACCTAATATCCGAGTTATTTTCGGCTGTAAGTAATAATGCAGGAAACATTCTAAACAAATCATGTAAGAAATAACACACCAAAACAATGTGTCTAGAACCTAGAAATAGGGCGGCCATCTTGTTATGTCAAGTGCTGTAGTTTTAGAGGACCTAGTGCCTTGGTAAATGTATAAAAACAGACAATCAGACAAAATGTTAGGTTCAGCATTATTTTTGATAGCTCAGCAAAATCACATTAACTTTTTTTAGGCTGAGAGGCAGAATCTTGTTGATGGGAGTGTAATCCACTTCTTATTGAATAGGTGTTTCTGTTCATTATGGAATGTGTATATATATATATATATATATATATATATATATATAAAACCCTGTGATCTGCTGCCTCTTCAACCTTCAATCCATGTACTAAAATAACCTAACACACACACACACACACACACACACTCACACACACACAAAGACGGAACCATATCCCCTGGGACTCAGACACTCCACACACACACACACACACACACACACACACACACACACACACACACACACACACACACACACACACACACACACAAAGACGGAACCATATCCCCTGGGACTCAGACACTCCACACACACACACACACACACACACACACACACACACACTGAATGACAGGACTGCTGCAGAGTGATCGTTTTCACTTTAGTTAACATCGGCCCTGTGGTTAAGGATTTCGAAAGCATCTCACCCAGCTCAGATTGATCGTCTACACACGCACACGCCCACACACACATGTACGCATGCACGGAAACAAACATGCATACACACACACACACACACACACACAGACGGCACCTTAGCGAACTCAGATTGATAGTTGGCACCTTCAGTGTTACTGCGGTGACACAAACTGGCATTAGCAACGGATGAGCAGAGAAAGCAATCAGCACACTCACCGCACTGGCAGGCCAGACGAACCGATCACCAATTAGTACACTGTCACCACACTGCTCCAAATGGAGACTTTGGCTTTAAATGCAATGATTGGCTTGCCTGGAAAGCCATAGTGTCCAGACATGACAAGCCAGTGGCGGTGCTCTGATTGATGTAGTGTCTAACTGGGACTATTTTTTTTAATGCAATGCTGTTTTTTTGTTGTTGTTTTTTCTTTAGTTGAGGAAAGGACTGTCAGCTCAGATCTTCATTTCAGAAGCCTAATGTTCTCTTCTTAATCATTTCTCTTGAGAATGTCCCCCCCCCCCACTGAACCGTTTAACTGCAAATGTTTTTCTTTTTCTAAAAACAAATGACAGTCTGTTTGGCTCATCTAATGAACAACATTTTATGTTTGTTTCTTTCTTCAACTCAAAGGCCCTGGGCGATCATTGGGATGTTATTGCCAAGCTGAAGTATCTATATTTTATTTGTGAAACAGAGCAAAGAACTTTAACCTGTCATAAACAGAGCGTATTACATATTAGTTACCATAGCAAACTGGAGCATCATCTTGATGTTTAAATCTCTTTCTTTGGGGACTAAATCAAAGGATTATCACTGTGACTTTATAATCAACCTGAGGCATTTTATTTCTTGTTTTTTTTCTCTCCCCAGAGTAGAGCAAACAATTGTTAGCACACTAATGAAGAACTCTTTCTTGTGTTTATGTGTCTTTCTACAAACCCAAAAGCCTCCCAAGGCTCCCATCACTGCAATGTTAATGTCAACATGAAGCATTTACATTGACAGAGAGAAGAAAACACACCACAACAACCATAGCACAACTAGTAAACACTATGAGCACTAAAGAAACGCACACACACACACACACACACACACACACACACACACACACACACACACACACACACACACACACACACATACATACAAGTCTAATATATACTTGTCTCTCTGCAGGGATGATGAAACCTGAGGCCTCTATCACAGTGTTTTATTAATGATTTATTTAATACAGTCGGTTTAAACAGTGGACCACTGAGGATGTGATGTATTTAATACAGTCAGGTTAAAACCAGTTAAGGATAGGCAGAATACTGCCCCCTTTGGATGAATTGCGTGCCCATAGTAAACTGAAAAATAATCTGTCCAAAATTGCTAATATATGCATATAATAATTATTATTGGATAGAAAACACTCTAAAGCTTCTAAAACCGTTTGAATTATGTCTGTAAGTATAGCAGAACTCACAGGGCAGGCAATCTCCCAAACTATTTTTTGGAAGCCTCAAACTTGGGGCAACTTTGACGTCATCGCCCCCACCCTTCCCAACCAGCTATGGATCTGGAGACACTTTCCATGTCTTCCACTAGATGTCCTCATTCAGTACAGCGTTTAATTGTGCAAATCCCGCGTGGTTTGAGGTTACGGGAGCGCGCTTCTTGGAGACAGGTTCCTTTGTTCCAGATAGCCTGCCAAGCAACACGTTCGTCCGAGAGATTAGATAATAGTTTTGTACGTTTAGAACATCCTAAAGCTTGATTCTGCACTTAGTTTGACCAGTTTAGTCGACATATAATATGTAATTTTGAAGTTTTGATGCGCAACTGTTCGTGACCAGAAGTAATTTTTGGTAGTATTTCAGCTGGAACTTGCAGCATTTGCTAATACAAAGACACACGAATTGAAACCAAACGATGTTTTGGATAAGTATGACTTCTTCCACTACAATATGATCGAAGACCATCAAAGATAAGGGAATATTTATGTTGTAATTGTGTGTTTCTGTTGGCTCCAACATAGCGGAGAAATATTGCTTATGTCTGAGCGCCGTCTCAGAATATTGAAAAATGAACGATTTCTGTAACGTTAAAAATAAATGTGACAAAGCGATTGCATTAAGAAGCAGTGTATCTTTCTAACTATATGTAGAACATGTATATTTAGTCAAAGTTTATGATGTGTATTGCTGTTATCTGGCGTTATCTGGCTGCGTGGAGCAGCCAGAGCCAGGCGTTATCTGGCGGAGTTATATATAATTTCTCCGTATATTTTTTAGCATTTTCTGAACATTGCGTCAATGTAAACGGTGATTTATGGATATAAATAGCATATTATTGAAAAACACATAAATGTACTGTGTAACATGTCCTATTACTGTCATCTGATGAAGATTTTCAAAAGGTTAGTGAATTATTTTTCTTTTAATCCTGCGTTTGTGATTCCATCTATTGTTCGACAAAATGGCTGTATATCGGCTGTGTCTTTGGTGGTGGTTTGACATAAATATGTGCTATGTTTTCGCCGTAAAACATTTTAGAAATCTGACACGCTGGCTAGATGTCACCCCTTGGTCGAAGTATTTTGTGTTTATCTTCATTTATTTGGTCAGGCCAGGGTGTGGCATGGGTTTTTGTATGTGGTGTGTATGTATTGGGATTGTAGCTTAGTGGGGTGTTCTAGTTAGGTCTATGGCTGTCTGAAGTGGTTCTCAATCAGAGGCAGGTGCTTATCGTTGTCTCTGATTGGGAACCATATTTAGGCAGCCATATTCTTTGAGTGTTTCGTGGGTGATTGTCCTTAGTGTCCTGGTTCCTGTCTCTGTGTTAGTTTACACAAGTATAGGCTGTTTCGGTTTTCGTTATGTTTCTTGTTTTGTAGTTTTGTATTTAGATTCGTGTTACGTTTGTTAATTAAACATGGATCGCAATCTACACGCTGCATTTTGGTCCGACTCTCCTTCACCACATGAGAACCGTTACAGAATCATCCACCACAAACGGACCAAGCAGCGTGTCAACAGGCAGGAGCAGCCCAAAGAGGAGATGCGTAAGAAGGATTTCTGGACATGGGAGGAAATCCATGACGGGAGAGGACCCTGGGCTAAACCAGGGGAGTGTAGCCGCCCAAAGGTGCAGCAGGAGAAGAGGCAACAGGAGCAGCAGGAGAAGAGGCAACAGGAGCAGCAGGAGAAGAGGCAACAGGAGCAGCAGGAGAAGAGGCAACAGGAGCAGCAGGAGAAGAGGCAACAGAGGCAGCAGGAGAAGAGGCAACAGGAGCAGCAGGAGAAGAGGCAACAGGAGCAGCCCAAAGAGGAGTACAGTATGGAATATACTTCTTGGGAGGAGATAGACAGGTGGGCGGTCGACCCAGGGAGAGTGCCGGAGCCCGCCTGGGATTCGATGGAGCAGTGCGCGGAAGGTTACAGGAGAATGAGGTTGGCAAAGCAAGCACGGCGGCGCGGACGGAAGCCCGAGAGTCAGCCCCAAAAATGTATTGGGGGGGGGGCGGAGACCTGCGCAAACTCCCTGTGCTTACCGGGGGGCTAGAGAGACCGGGCAGGCACCGTGTTATGCAGTGGTGCGCACGGTGTCCCCAGTGCGGGTGCATAGCCCGGTGCGGTATATTCCAGCTCCTCGTATCGGCCGGGCTAGAGTGGGCATCGAGCCAGGTAAGGTTGGGCAGGCTAGGTGCTCAAGAGCTCCAGTGCGCCTGCACGGTCCGGTCTATTCAGTACCACCTCCACACCCCAGCCCTCCGGTGGCAGCTCCCCGCACCAAGCTTCCTGTGCGTGTCCTCGGTCCAGTACCACCAGTACCAGCACCACGCATCAGGCCTACAGTGCGCCTCGCCTCTCCAGCGCTGTCGGAGCCTTTCTCCTCTCCTGCGCTGCCGGAGTCTCCCACCTGTTCAGCGCAGCCAGAGCCTTCCTCCTCTACAGCGCTGCTGGAGTCTCCTGCCTGTTCAGCGCAGCCAGAGCTGTCAGTCTGCATGAAGCAGCCAGAGATGTCAGTCTGCATGAAGCAGCCAGAGATGTCAGTCTGCATGGAGCAGCCAGAGCTGTCAGTCTGCAAGGAGCTGTCAGTCTGCAAGGAGCTGTCAGTCTACATGGAGCAGCCAGAGCTGTCAGTCTGCAAGGAGCTGCCAGTCTGCAAGGAGTTGCCAGTCTGCAAGGAGCTGCCAGTCTGCACGGAGCTGTCAGTCTGCAAGGAGCTGACAGTCTGCACGGAGCTGCCAGTGTGCAAGGAGCTGTCAGTCTGCAAGGAGCTGTCAGTCTGCATGGAGCAGCCAGAGCTGTCAGTCTCCATGAAGCAGCCAGAGCTGCCAGTCTGCATGGAGCTGCCAGTCTGCAAGGAGCTGCCAGTCTGCAAGGAGCCGTCAGTCTGTAAGGAGCTGTCAGTCTGCAAGGAGCTGCCAGTCTGCACGGAGCCGCCAGAGCTGCCAGTCTGTAAGAAGCCGCCAGAGCTGTCAGCCTACATGGAGCAGCCAGAGCCGCCAGTCAGCGTGGAGCAGCCAGAGCCGCCAGTCTGCATGAAGCAGCCAGAGAATCAGTCTGCATGGAGCAGCCAGAGCTGTCAGTCTGCAAGGAGCTGTCAGTCTGCAAGGAGCTGTCAGTCTACATGGAGCAGCCAGAGCTGTCAGTCTGCAAGGAGGTGCCAGTCTGCAAGGAGCTGCCAGTCTGCACGGAGCTGTCAGTCTGCAAGGAGCTGCCAGTCTGCACGGAGCTGCCAGTCTGCAAGGAGCTGTCAGTCTGCAAGGAGCTGTCAGTCTGCATGGAGCAGCCAGAGCTGTCAGTCTGCATGAAGCAGCCAGAGCTGCCAGTCTGCATGGAGCAGCCAGAGCTGTCAGTCTGCAAGGAGCTGCCAGTCTGCAAGGAGCTGCCAGTCTGCAAGGAGCTGTCAGTCTGTAAGGAGCTGTCAGTCTGCAAGGAGCTGCCAGTCTGCACGGAGCCGCCAGAGCTGCCAGTCTGTAAGAAACCGCCAGAGCTGTCAGCCTACATGGAGCAGCCAGAGCCGCCAGTCAGCGTAGAGCAGCCAGAGCCGCCAGTCAGCATGGAGCAGCCAGATATTTCAGTCTGCCAGGATCCGCCAGTCAGCCAGACTCTTCCAGATCTGCCAGTCAGCCAGGATCCGCCAGTCAGCCAGGCTCTTCCAGATCCGCCAGTCAGCCAGGATCCGCCAGTCAGCCAGGATCTGTCAGTCAGCCGGGATCTGCCAGTCAGCCGGGATCTGCCAGTCAGCCAGGATCTGCCGAAACCACCAGCCAGCCAGGATCTGGTAGATCCATCAAACTGCCTGAGCTTCCTCTCACTCCTGAGCTTCCTCTCACTCCTGAGTTTCCTCTCACTCCTGAGCTTCCTCTCACTCCCGAGCTTCCTCTCACTCCCGAGCTTCCTCTCACTCCCGAGCTTCCCCTCAGTCCCGAGCTGCCTCAGTCCCGAGCTGCCCCTCAGTCCCGATCTGCTCCTCAGTCCAGTGGGGTGCTGGGTGAGGACTACTAGGCCATAGTTGGCGGTGAGGGTGGACTATCCAAGGACGCGAGGAGAGGGGACTAAGACATTGAGTGAGTGGGGTCCACGTCCCGCGCCGGAGCCGCCACCATGGACAGACGCCCACCCGGACCCTCCCTAGTGTTTTAAGGTGCGTTCGGGAGTCCGCACCTTAGGGAGGAGGTTCTGTCACGCCCTGGTCGAAGTATTTTGTGTTTATCTTCATTTATTTGGTCAGGCCAGGGTGTGGCATGGGTTTTTGTATGTGGTGTGTATGTATTGGGATTGTAGCTTAGTGGGGATTTCTAGTTAGGTCTATGGCTGTCTGAAGTGGTTCTCAATCAGAGGCAGGTGTTCATCGTTGTCTCTGATTGGGAACCATATTTAGGCAGCCATATTCTTTGAGTGTTTCGTGGGTGATTGTCCTTAGTGTCCTGGTTCCTGTCTCTGTGTTAGTTTACACAAGTATAGGCTGTTTCGGTTTTCGTTACGTTTATTGTTTTGTAGTTTTGTATTTAGATTCGTGTTACGTTTGTTCATTAAACATGGATCGCAATCTACACGCTGCATTTTGGTCCGACTCTCCTTCACCACATGAGAACCGTTACACTAGATGAACAAGGTGTTTATCTTTCATTTGAGCTATTGGAGGTTAAATATTTCTAAGAATATTTTTGCATTCTGTGCGCCACTGTTTCAGTTGAGCGGGGGGTGTGGTACCCCTAGGGGGACCTGTACCATTAACAAGTTACCTCTTGGAACACTAGGGGCAGTATTTCATTTTTGGATGAAAAAACGTGTCCGTTTTAAACAAGATATTTTGTCACGAAAAGATGCTCTACTATGCATATAATTGACAGCTTTGGAAAGACAACACTCTGACGTTTCCAAAACTGCAAAGATATTATCTGTGAGTGCCACAGAACTGATGCTACAGGCGAAACCAAGATGAAACTTCAAACAGGAAATGACCCCAAAAAATTGAGGCGCTGTTTTCCATTGTTTCCTTATATGGCTGTCAATGCGCCCTGAACGAGCCTACATGTTCTGCCGTTTCCCAAAGGTGTCTGCTGCATTGTGACGTGTTTGTAGGCATATCATTGGAAGATTGGCCATAAGAGACTACATTTACCAGGTGTCTGCCCGGTGTCCTTTGTCGAAATTGGTGCGTAATCTTCAGCTGCAAGCATTCATCCATGTGATTCAGAGGAGAGAGGAGACTTCCACGAACGATATATCATCGAAGAGATATGTGAAAAACACCTTGAGGATTGATTCTAAACAACGTTTACCATGTTTCAGTCGATATTATGGAGTTAATTTGGAAAAAAGTTTGGCGTTTTGATGACTGAATTTTCGTTTTTTTTTTGGTAGCCAAACGTGACGAACAAAACGGAGCGATTTCTCCTACACAAAGAATCTTTCAGGAAAAACTGAACATTTGCTATCTAACTGAGAGTCTCCTCATTGAAAACATCCGAAGTTCTTCAAAGGTAAATTATTTTATTTGAATGCTTTTCTTGTTTTTGTGAAAATGTTGCAAGCAGAATGCTACGCTAGCTATCAATACTGTTACACAAATGCTTGTTTTGCTATGGTTGAAAAGCATATTTTGAAAATCTGAGATGACAGTGTTGTTAACAAAAGGCTAAGCTTGAGAGCTAATATATTTATTTAATTTCATTTGCGATTTTCATGAATAGTTAACGTTGTGTTATGCTAATGAGCTTGCAGGATAATTACACTCCTGGATACAGTTTTTTTTCGTAGCTAAACGTGATGAACAAACGGAGCGATTTCTCCTAAACAAATAATCTTTTAGGAAAAACTGAACATTTGCTATCTAACTGAGAGTCTCCCTGTCTCTGTCTCTCTGTCTCTGTCTCTCTCTCTCTCTATCTCTGTCTCTCTCTCTCTCTCTGTCTCTCTCTCTCTGTCTGTGTGTCTCTGTCTCTCTCTGCTTCTCTCTCTCTCTTTGTGTCTCTCTCTCTCTTTGTGTCTCTCTCTCTCTCTCTCTCTCTCTCTCTCTCTCTGACATTCTATAACTGTTGTTATTCATAGGGGCTTCAAACTAAAAACTGGAGCACATTTTCACCAACGGAGATAGAAATCACAAAACTCTTCAAATATCACCTTGTTTATTTGTCAAGACGCAGGAGATGAAGTCTGCAGCCTCCACGTTATGCGTTGCATTCTAAAAGCCCCAAATTACTTCCAATTACCGACATATTGTCACGTATTAGTCTGTGCTTAATGTGTTCATTAGCTGGTATCACCCATTCAGGATACTGGAAAAATACATTAATTTTAACCGCCTGGCTCCTGTGGGCACAAATACTTGCTTGCAGAAGGAAAGACGTTGCTTTCCAACAAGATAAGAAACATATTCCTACAGACACCATCATGGATAAGTAACACGTTCCTACGGACACCATCATAGATAAGTAACACATTCCTACAGAAACCATCATAGATAGGTAACATATTCCTACAGACACCATCATAGATAAGTAACACATTCCTACAGACACCATCATTGATAAGTAATACATTCCTACAGACACCATCATAGATAACTAACACATTCCTACAGACACCATCATTGATATGCAACACATTACGACAGACACCATCATAGATAAGTAACACATTCCTACAGACACCATCATAGATAAGTAACACATTCCTACAGACACCATCATAGATAAGTAACACATTCCTACAGAAACCATCATAGATAGGTAACATATTCCTACAGACACCATCATAGATAAGTAACACATTCCTACAGACACCATCATTGATATGCAACACATTACGACAGACACCATCATAGATAAGTAACACATTCCTACAGACACCATCATAGATAAGTAACACATTCCTACAGACACCATCATAGATTAGTAACACATTCCTACAGACACCATCATAGATACGTAACACATTCCTACAGACACCATCATAGATAAGTAACACATTCCTACAGACACCATCATAGATTAGTAACACATTCCTACAGACACCATCATAGATAAGCAACACATTACGACAGACACCATCATAGATAAGTAACACATTCCTACAGACATCATCATAGATAAGCAACACATTCCTACAGACACCATCATAGATAAGTAACACATTCCTACAGACACCATCATAGATAAGCAACACATTCCTACAGACATCATCATAGATAAGCAACACATTCCTACAGACATCATCATAGATAAGCAACACATTCCTACAGACATCATCATAGATAAGCAACACATTCCTACAGACACCATCATAGATAAGTAACACATTCCTAAAGACACTATCATATATTAGCAACACATTCCTACAGACACCATCATAGATAAGAAACATATTCCTACAGACATCATCATAGATAAGCAACACATTCCTACAGACACCATCATAGATAAGTAACACATTCCTACAGACACCATCATAGATAAGCAACACATTCCTACAGACATCATCATAGATAAGCAACACATTCCTACAGACATCATCATAGATAAGCAACACATTCCTACAGACATCATCATAGATAAGCAACACATTCCTACAGACACCATCATAGATAAGTAACACATTCCTAAAGACACTATCATAGATTAGCAACACATTCCTACAGACACCATCATAGATAAGAAACATATTCCTACAGACACCATCATAGATAAGTAACACATTCCTACAGACACCATCATAGATAAGAAACATATTCCTAAGGACACCATCATAGATAAGCAACACATTCCTACAGACATCATCATAGATAAGAAACATATTCCTACGGACACCATCATAGATAAGTAACACATTCCTACAGACACCATCATAGATATGTTTGGGATTGTAACGGCTTTCCTCTTCCTCTTCTTCTGAGGAGTAGCAAGGATCGGACCAATACGCAGTGAGGTAAGTGTTCATCTTGGTTTTTAATAAGAATAATGAACACTGAACAAAACAGTAAACGACAACGTGAAAAAACAAAACACTGACACGGAAAATAATCACCCACAACTCAAAAGTGAAACCAGGCTACCTAAGTATGGTTCTCAAATCAGGGACAATGATTGACAGCTGCCTCTGATTGAGAACCATACCAGGCCAAACACAGAAATCCCAAAACTTAGAAAAAGGAACATAGACAACCCACCCAACTCACACCCTGACCATATTAAAACAAAGACATAACAAAAGAACTAAGGTCAGAACGTGACAGGGATATTATGTCTTAGTTTTGAATATATTAGGTATTACTTTTGGAGATATTAGGTACTGCTGTTGAATATATTAGGTAATACTGTTGAATATATTAGGTATTACTTTTGGATATATTTGGTAATACTGTTGGAGGTGTTAGGTATTACTGCACTGTTGGAGCTATTGGGTTTTTCTTTTGGAGCTATCAGGTTTTACTGTCGGAGCTATCAGGTTTTACTGTCGGAGCTATCAGGTTTTACTGTCGGAGCTATCAGGTTTTACTGTCGGAGATATCAGGTTTTACTGTCGGAGATATCAGGTTTTACTGTCGGAGATATCAGGTTTTACTGTTGGAGATATCAGGTATTAAACTTAGAGATATTGTCACAGACTGTAAGACTAGTGGTTGGACTGGAGAGGGAGGGTTACTGACTATAAGACTAGTGGTTGGACTAGAGAGGGAGGGTTACTGACTGTTAGACTAGTGGTTGGACTAGAGAGGGAGGGTTACTGAATGTTAGACTAGTGGTTGGACTAGAGAGGGAGGGTCACTGAATGTTAGACTAGTGGTTGGACTAGAGAGGGAGGGTTACTGAATGTTAGACTAGTGGTAGGACTAGAGAGGGAGGGTTACTGACTATAAGACTAGTGGTTGGACTAGGGAGGGTTACTGACTATAAGACTAGTGGTTGGACTAGAGAGTGTTACTGACAGTAATTCTCGGATGTAATTTCATAATAAGGCTACTTTTCCGCAACAATGCCTGCTAATACCATAGCGTCACAAATGGCAGCCTATTCCCTATTTAGTGCACTTGTTTTTTTTTACCTTGGCCTATATGCGTCTGTCCAAATGTAGTGAACTATAATGGGACTAGGGAGCCGTTTGGGACACACACACAGTCTGAGTGGCTAACAATGACTAATTAAGTTCTCATCTTGTACTCTTCACAATACTCTCCTCGTTAACTTTGCGGAGGACCTTAAAATGATACACACACACACAACACACACTCGCACAGACTCGCACACACACCCACTCATGCTAATCATCAACAATGAATTATGCATAGCAATGTTTAATGAGGCAGGCTGTGTGTGTGTGTGTGTGTGTGTGTGTGTGTGTGTGTGTGTGTGTGTGTGTGTGTGTGTGTGTGTGTGTGTTCATGTGTCTTTTGTGTTATGCTGTTATTTCCGCTGCAGTGCCTGATGGTGCCTGATGCCTGATAATACCCAGTGTGCACTGACATCCATTGTCAGACAGAATCGTTAGCTCCCGCTGGAGAGGCTTTTGAAAAGTTTTCCACAAGACAGTATAAACACAGGCCTAGAATACAACCTGGAAGAGTTTATCAAACAACGACATGAATAACTGTTTGTCTACGCAGCTCTTTGACAGGAGTTTGATGACATGTTTGGAAAAAAGGGAAACTTCCATCGTTGGTTGGGCTCTGGTCAAAAGCAATGCAATATATCGAGAATAGGGCTCAATTTGGGACGTAACAATTGACTTCATACTAACCAGACTCCGTAACACTTCAGAGTCTGTTGCAAGGCTGATGATCGCAGTGTCACAGGCTATACAAATGAAAGGTTTATACTGTGTGTGACTATGAATACAGTATGTTTACAGTCTCATACCACTGTATCTTCTTGATATTTATAATAATCAAATCAAATCAAATGTATTTATATAGCCCTTCGTACATCAGCTGATATCTCAAAGTGATGTACAGAAACCCAGCCTAAAACCCCAAACAGCAAGCAATGCAGGTGTAGAAGCACGGTGGCTAGGAAAAACTCCCTAGAAAGGCCAAAACCTAGGAAGAAACCTAGAGAGGAACCAGGCTATGTGGGGTGGCCAGTCCTCTTCTGGTTGTGCCGGGTGGAGATTATAACAGAACATGGCCAAGATGTTCAAATGTTCATAAATGACCAGCATGGTCGAATAATAATAAGGCAGAACAGTTGAAACTGGAGCAGCAGCACGGCCAGGTGGACTGGGGACAGCAAGGAGTCATCATGTCAGGTAGTCCTGGGGCATGGTCCTAGGCCTCAGGTCCTCCGAGAGAGAGAAAGAAAGAGAGAAGGAGAGAATTAGAGAACGCACACTTAGATTCACACAGGACACCGAATAGGACAGGAGAAGTACTCCAGATATAACAAACTGACCCTAGCCCCCCGACACATAAACTACTGCAGCATAAATACTGGAGGCTGAGACAGGAGGGGTCAGGAGACACTGTGGCCCCATCCGAGTACACCCCCGGACAGGGCCAAACAGGAAGGATAAACAGTTCTAAGCTACTAGGTCCTCAATTAACACACTAAAATCCCAGAGCGGCGCCTGAACATCTAATTGTACTGAGTTCTGCAAATTGTTTTAGCAGTGAAGCACATTAAAACGAAAACCGGATTTAGCGAATGAAGTTGGAGACCTGAGGACCCTCAAAAGTTAACCAACCTTGTGAACGGGTTTGGTATCTTGTGTTTTTTTCTACTTCAAAAACGGAGTTGGAAGCTTGTGTTTTAGAGCTTTGTAAGCAAAAAGGGAATAGGGAAGTGATCATATGGGACTTTAACGAGGACCAGCTGATCTTTTGACACAAGATGCAGTGATGAGTGATTAAAACTTTCACCTGTGATGAAGTGGAGGACGCTGTGGTAAAATGGAATTCAAAGGTTTAAGAGTAGTGGCTGCTGCATTTTGGTCAATTTTTTTTTAAACGACGCCCACATGAAATATTAGCTTTTTAATTCACGTGAAATCATTGTCAATCCAAAAGCTATCATTACATTATAGATATTTATAGGCAGCCACCCAATCGATGGGAGAACCATCCAATGAATAATATATGTAGTCAATCTGAAACATTCTTGTGAGAATTAGAGAACAACATATATTTAGTCTTACCCACATGATGTACAAGTTTTCAACCAGCCAGTGCTTTCTGTAAGGCAACAAGGTCCGATTTGCAGCTCTAACATGCTCTACAGTGGCATAGAATGGCATACATAACAGTATTGTCTGCATATAGATTAATATTACACGTTTTAACAGATAGATCTATATTATTTATATAAATAGTCAAGACAACAGGTCCCAATACCAACCCCTGTGGTACACCTTTTGTAATATCCAAGAACCTAGACTTGACATCATCAGAAATCACACATTGTGTCCTGTCTGACAGATAATTCTCAAACCACTTTCAAGAATCCTGATACAGGCTTATTTCAGTCAAGAAGCCTGATCGAGGCCTATTTCAGTCAACCTTTGAATGATAGCTTTATGGTCAGCCGTGTCAAAGGCCTTGGAAAGGTCTAGAAATAAGGCAGCACAAAGATTTTTTTTTAATGATCTGAGCAATTTAACACGTCTATCTTAAAACTCTCAAACGCTCTGGCTCGGCGCTGTAGTGAGATGCAGGATAGCAACAGGGCTGCTACAGATGACATAGCCAGCCAAGTCTCTGGTGCAGCGTTGTGATGAGATGCAGGTTAGCAACAGGGCTGCTACAGAAGACATAGCCAGCCAAGTCTCTGGTGCAGCGTTGTGATGTGATGCAGGTTAGCAACAGGGCTGCTACAGATGACATAGCAACCTGCCAAGATGCGGGGAAAAATTACGTTGCTTGAAGACAGAGAGAGGAGACTGAACATACATCTGGTAGGCCTGAAAGAACCCACAGAGGGTTCTGACCCAAAAGGTTTTCTTCAGGAGAATGTACCAAAATGGATACCTTTGCTACAAGGGATGAAGGCACACCGAATCTACAGTGGCAATAATAACCGTAGCCATCCCCACACCCTCATTTCCTGCCTGTTAAGATATGAGGACAGAGTGAATATTCCAAGGGGAACCAGAGCCCTGGAGAACCCACCGACATATGGGAGATCCAATCTGGCATTCTACCCAGACTACAGCAACGAAACCACACTGAAGAGGAAAATCTTCGACCACGTCAAACGAGAGATGACAGCAAGATGACTTTGCCCATTCCTGATATACCGAGCCATCCTGAAGATCAGGAAAAATTGAACACTCCAAGAATTCCATACTGTGGAAGAAGCAGAGGCATGCCTTGCAGCTGAGAACAACTACAAGAGAAGGAGACCGGTCATCGTCCCCCATTCCTCTAGATTCTCCCCACTGCAGATGGAAAAAACAGACAACACTGGGCCCCGTCCTTCGTTGGATAAAGGTCCATGAAGGCCCATCTTAACTACATTTACATTTACATTTAAGTCATTTAGCAGACGCTCTTATCCAGAGCGACTTAAGATATACACAACTAATGCTAATCTAACTAGCTAATGTCACCAATGTTTATTTGTTATTCAGGAACATCATTTAGTTAATTTGGTATGAGGGGCATGGTGGATGTGTTAGCTTGGCTGTTAGGAGTCTGGTTATACTGCTAAAATGCAGCTGGCTGGCACGTTGCTCGTTAGCTGAGTTGGTTGGCTGGCTAGGTTATCTGGCTGGATAATTATATGGTTCAGGGCTGAAAACGTTACCTGGCTAAAATATTTAGCCATCAGTAAAGCAGTCCTGGGGTAGGGTAAACTTTATGGGGATTAACATACAGAGCGTTCAGCTTGGTATGAAGGTGTTCTGTGGAAAGAAATTTTGCCATGACCCAGCTGTCAGAGTTTCTTCACAAATATGTATATTGGTGCACAAATATTTGTTCCTTTTTATATTGAAGTAGATGTTTTTTAATGTAATTTATTTTACTATATGACAACGGTTTTAAATTAAACGGTTTTAAATTAGGTCATCATAATGTCATTAAATTCCCATGGTTTGAATTCCGCAATCAAGCGTACCAAATGCTTAGAATACATCAGACGCAAAAAGGTTGATAATACAAGAAACCCACCTAAAACATTCTGGATGTCTATAGATTCCAAAACAGATTCTATAAATGTGCTGCTCACTCTTCAGCCACTAATTTGACTGTCAAAGATTATACTTTATTTTCTTCAAGACATAATACAATTTCCCGGATAGACCACATATTTGTATCTCCCTATATAAACCGGTGTATTCAGACAACTGAGCATGTCTGAACATGGAGCTGTCCTGTATAGTTTCTGACTTGACACCTACAAACAGAAAGTTGCCAGAAGATGACGCTGTAACGGAACATTGCTGCAGAATAAGGCTTTTTTTGAACATAACTTTCAACTTCGTTTGCCTCATATCTGAATTCAACTCGCAGTAAAAAAAAGTAGTAGATCTGGAAAAACAAATCGCTCTTGTTGAATCGCTCAGAAACAAAAATGTACAGAGCGAGAGGGGAAGGAAAAACACCACCTGGTAAGATGTCACATGATCCGGCAAAAATTAATGATACGGCAGTTTTATTCCCAATTATATACGTCAGAGGCGGATCCTGATCATAATAAGATGACACACTTCTTATTATCATTGGACTTTCCCAAACTCAACAGAGAGCAATCTGGATTCCTTGACTCCCCTCTTACTCTTGAAGAACATCTATGAAAAGAGTCAAATCACCAGGACTTGATGGTTTCCCTCCTGAGCTGTTTCTTGAAATATGGGATATTGTCGTGCCACTAATTCTTGGTTCTAACAATCATGCATTAAAACATGAAGAATTCCATAGAGACCAAAACACCTCACTCATTATAGTTGTGTTAAAATTTGGCGAATCTTCCCTAGACTGTAAAAGTTTTAGGCCCTTAATGTCACATCTGCTCCTGCCACACCCCCTAGTGGACATTCGGTGTCTTCTTGACCTGCAACCATTCCCCCAGTACTCTCTCCCTCTCCCTCTCTCTCTGTGTGTGGGATTGTGGGGTTGGAGACAGGCATGCTGGAGTCAGAGCAGTTCCCTACCAGCTGCAGCCCATTCCATAATCAAGACCTCTACAAATACTCAGTCCTGCCACTTCCATTCTGCCAGATCGTAATCTCTGCTCAGTCAGTATTATGCTTCTAGCTTTTTATGATTATTCAAGATCCTGTTACCCTGCTGTGCCTGTTTCCCTGCCTGACGCTGTTTCTCCTCTCACTGCAGTTTTGCTGCTCTGACTCTGGTACCTGTCTCCTGTTCCACATCTCACCACCCTGCTGCCCTGTTCTGGATTCAGGCTCACCATCAATCCCTTGAATTTCCCTCTGGACCTGTTTACCCAGATCACTCCAACCTCAGCCTCCACATCTGGTTTACTACAACCCACCCAAGCTTAGTCTGATCTGCACTGCTCTCTCCCTGTGTTGCAATGAATATCTTGGTTCATTCATCCCTGTTTCCTGGTCTGAGTCTGCTCTTGGGTTTCCCTGTGCTGCTCTGCCTAACACTTAAGCCTTATTACAACAGAGCTCAAGCTGTTTGCAAAGGTACTTGCCATCAGATTGGAACAGCTTGTAGGAAATCTAATTAGTGATGATCAAACTGGGTTTAAAAAGGGTCATTTAGCCTCAGACAATATTTTCGATATGATACTCTTACACAGTTAAAGGGAACAGGAGGTTTTGTCTCTTCCAGATTACAAATTATAATACTGGTGTTCCAAATAAAATCCTTGAGAATCATTGGTCAGGTGATTTTATTGTAGCTTCTTAGAGCGGCATAGACAAAGCATTTGTTGCACCGCATAGACTTACAGGTAAAAACAGTATTCAAAAAAGTTTGGTTCAATTATTTCCAACTCACTACAAGTATGGTACAACTCTGAGGGACATATAGGCAGCACTAAGACGTTCTGTGAATCTTCTCCTATATGATGTTGTGTCTTTGGATTAAGTGATATGTCATGCTATTTTATAAAATAACTTCTCTGCAATTAATAAATGATTAAACTAATCATGTAAAGGTAATTAACTAGGTGTCACGCCTTGGTCTTAGTATTTTGTGTTTTCTTTATTTATTTGTTCAGGCCAGGGTGTGACATGGGTTTATGTTGTGGTGTGTTGTTGTATTGGGGTTTAGTAGGTATTGGGATTGCGGCTGAGTAGGGGTGTCTAGAGTAGGCTTGGCTGCCTGAGGCGGTTCTCAATCTCAATCAGAGTCAGGTGATTCTCGTTGTCTCTGATTGGGAACCATATTTAGGTAGCCTGGGTTTCACTGTGTATTTTTTGGGTGATTGTTCCTGTCTTTGTGTTAGTTAGCACCAGACAGGCTGTATAGGTTTTCGCGTTTCGTTTGTTCTTTTATATATTATTTAGTTATTTCATGTATCGTTCTATTTCATTAAAGAACATGAGTAACCACCACGCTGCATTTTGGTCCGACTCTCTTTCAACAGACGAACGCCGTTACAGAATCACCCACCACACCCGGACCGAGTGGCGTGGTAACAGGCAACAGCGACAGGAGGAGCAGCGATCCCAGGACTTCTGGACTTGGGAGGAGATATTGGAAGGTAAAGGACCCTGGGCACAGCCGGGAGAATATCGCCGCCCCAAAGAAGAACTAGAGGCGGAGAGAGCTGAGAGGCGCTGGTATGAGGAGAAGCAACAGCGGCAGCAGGATCAGCAATATCGGGACTACACTACTTGGGAGGATATAGAAAGGTGGGCGGTCGACCCAGAGAGAGTGCCGGAACCCGCCTGGGATTCGCTGGAGCAGTGCGAAGAGGGCTATAGGAGAATGGAGTCGAAGAGAAAAACACGGCGGCGCAGAAGAAAGCCCGAGAGTCAGCCCCAAAAATGTATTGGGGGGCTCAGGGAGAGTGTGGCAGAGTCAGGAGTCAGACCTGAGCCAACTCTCCCTGTTTATCGTGAGGAGCCAAGGAGGAGACCAGAACCAGAACCGGTGTTAGAGGTGAGCGAAGCAGAGACTGTGAAGGAGTTAATGGGGAAAGTGGAGGAGAGAGTGATGAGGGAGTTGCTAGTTTGGTGCTTTAGGTACGATATTCGTCCGACGGAGCGAGTCGGGGATTTGATGGCACCTGGATCAGCGCTCCATACTCGTCCTGAGGTGCTTGTTAGTCGGCTGGTGAAAATAGTGCCAGCCTCACGCACTAGGCCTCCTGTGTACCTACCTAGCCTTGCACGTCCTGTGCCAGCCCTGCTCTCAGGCTCTCCAGTACACCTTCACGGTCAGGTCCATCCTGTGCCACCTTCACACACCAGTCCTCCGGTGGCAGCTCCCCGCACCAGGCTTCATGTGCGTGTCCTCGGTCCAGTGCCACCAGTACCAGCACCACGCACCAGGCCTTCAGTGCGTCCCGCCTGTTTAGCGCAGCCAGAGCCTTTCTCCTCTACAGCGCTGCCGGAGCCTCCCGCCTGTTCAGCGCAGCCAGAGCCTTTCTCCTCTCCTGCGCTGCCGGAGTCTCCCGCCTGTTCAGCGCAGCCAGAGCCTTCCTCCTCTACAGCGTTGCTGGAGCCTCCCGCCTGTTCAGCGCAGCCAGAGCCTTCCTCCTCTACAGCGCTGCTGGAGCCTCCCGCCTGTTCAGCGCAGCCAGAGCCTTTCTCCTCTCCTGCGCTGCTGGAGCCTCCCGCCTGTTCAGCGCAGCCAGAGCCTTCCTCCTCTACAGCGCTGCCGGAGTCTCCCGCCTGTTCAGTGCAGCCAGAGCCTTCCTCCTCTACAGCGCTGCCGGAGCCTCCCGCCTGTTCAGCGCAGCCAGAGCCTTTCTCCTCTCCTGCGCTGCCGGAGTCTCCTGCCTGTTTAGCGCAGCCAGAGCAGCCAGTCTGCATGGAGCAGCCAGAGCAGCCAGTCTGCATGGAGCAGCCAGAGCTGCCAGTCTGCATGGAGCAGCCAGAGCTGCCAGTCTGCATGGAGCAGCCAGAGCTGTCAGTCTGCATGGAGCAGCCAGAGATGTCAGTCTGCATGGAGCAGCCAGAGCTGTCAGTCTGCATGGAGCAGCCAGAGCTGCCAGTCTGCATGGAGCAGCCAAAGCTGCCAGTCTGCATGGAGCAGCCAAAGCTGCCAGTCTGCATGGAGCAGCCAGAGCTGCCAGTTTGCATGGAGCAGCCAGAGCTGCCAGTCTGCATTGAGCTGCCAGTCTGCATGGAGCAGCCAAAGCTGCCAGTCTGCATGGAGCAGCCAGAGCTGCCAGTCTACATGGAGCAGCCAGAGCAGCTAGATCCGCCAGTCAGCCATGATCTTCCAGATCTGCCAGTCAACCAGATTCTTCCAGATCTGCCAGTCAACCAGATTCTTCCAGATCTGCCAGTCAACCAGATTCTTCCAGATCTGCCAGTCAACCAGACTCTTCCAGATCCGCCAGCCAGCCAGGATCTGCCGGAGCCAACTACCTGCCTGAGCTTCCTCTCAGTACTGGGCTTCCTCTCAGTACTGGGCTTCCTCTCAGTACTGGGCTTCCCCTCAGTACTGGGCTTCCCCTCAGTACCGGGCTTCCCCTCAGTCCCGGGCTTCCCCTCAGTCCCGGGCTTCCCCTCAGTCCCGGGCTTCCCCTCAGTCCCGAGCTTCCCCTCAGTCCCGAGCTTCCCCTCAGTCCCGAGCTTCCACCTCAGTCCCGAGCTGCCCCTCAGTCCAGTGGGGTCCTTGGTGAGGGTTATTAGGCCTAGGTCGGCGGCGAGGGTCGCCAATCAAAGGACGCGTTACAGGGGGACTAAGACTTGGTTGGAGTGGGGTCCACGTCCCGAGCCGGAGCCGCCACCGTGGACAGACGCCCACCCGGACCCTCCCCTATGTGTTTAGGTGTGCGGCCGGGAGTCCGCACCTTGGGGGGGGGGTTCTGTCACGCCTTGGTCTTAGTTTTTTGTGTTTTCGTTATATATTTGGTCAGGCCAGGGTGTGACATGGGTTTATGTTGTGGTGTGTTTTTGTATTGGGATTGCGGCTGAGTAGGGGTGTCTAGAGTAGGCTTGGCTGCCTGAGGCGGTTCTCAATCAGAGTCAGGTGATTCTCGTTGTCTCTGATTGGGAACCATATTTAGGTAGCCTGGGATTCACTGTGTATTTTGTGGGTGATTGTTCCTATCTTTGTGTTAGTTAGCACCAGACAGGCTGTATAGGTTTTCACGTTTCGTTTGTTGTTTTATATATTATTTAGTTATTTCATGTATCGTTCTATTTCATTAAAGAACATTGTAGCGGTATTTATTAGAGAGGGGTAAAGAAAGATTTTGTTCGGGCGCCAGGCAGGTATTAACCATGCCGAAAGGAGTAACCACCATGCTGCATTTTGGTCCGACTCTCTTTCAACAGACGAACGCCGTTACACTAGGAAGTCGGGGCACCCTAAAATAATTTTTATAGAGCTGTTGTCTTCCGAAAAAAACTCTTAAAGACCTTGTAATCTTTTATATCAACAGCAGTCAATTATTAATCGTCACCTTATTTCAGTCTCATCTGAACGTCTTAAAATTATTGGTTATCTGTATCACGTACCCTGGCAACCAAGTTGAATTAGCAATACAAAATGTGGTTTTATATTTTTTTTACTTAATAACTAAATAATAATACATTGATTACTAACGTCCCTGGTGAACGGAACCGATATGACGGCTGGTTACACAAAGAAAGGGGTTTGGGTTTGAACGAAAGAGCGGGAAGACTGAGGAACAGAAGGATTGGGTCTCTGTCAGACCTCATGAAGTTATGCTATCGTAAATACAGAATCTTATGCATTCTAAATAACCACCCATTTGGAAAAGGAAAATGCAGTAAATATTTACTCAGAGCTGCACTTCGATGGGTTGGTCGAAGATGGAAGACTGGGTTGCCCAGCAGAGATCTCCCTTGTCCTTTGAAGAATATGTCTTGTGGTCGAACAGATACGTTGAAGTCTTTCTGAAGATCCATCCTTTCCTAGCGCACGTTTACAGCTGCTGCTGCTAACTTGATGTCTAGGATGTATCACTTCTTTAGTGAATAAGAGTTCAAAGTTCATACCAAGTTGCCATACCATATGCTCATGCTATATTCTGGCTGGTATAGTCAAAATTCATCCTTCAGCGTGTCGATCGTCACCTCCACGTTGAAATTCACCATTCTAAATGTATGGACATCAGCCTTCATGTCACCAGGAACACAATGTTAATTTTGTTATGTTGTAGTCGTTCAACCATTCGCAACCAGAGCTCACGCTGATGTTGGCTTAGTTCTGTAGTTGATAGTAGCCATTTTAAAGGATGACTTTCATCAATGGGCTTTTGTAGTGGTGGAGAGATGGGAGTGTTTCATAGTTCACAACCAAACTCTGTTCACTTGGGCGGGGCCACTGAGTGAGCATAGTTTCACTCATGAAAACAATTCTCTCATTTAGAAGCCAAAATTACATTTAATCTTTTCACAAATAGTTCATATTCAAACATTTAAATTCCACAACAATTCCATGTGAATCTGAGAACTAGAATGTGTAGCCTTTCCTAGATACAGTTTATATCATGCTATCATCAGTAATAATAATGACAACTGATCTGACATCATATTCTTTAAGTACCAAGGGATATTTTCAACTGATTGGAATCCCAAAATATGGTTCCGTTCCCCAACCTTTTGATGGTACCAGACTCTCTCTTATGTTAACAAAGGGCTTTCTAAGAGTCCATTGTGTAGAGTAGAGAGAGAAAAGGGGGAAAGGTATTTATAGGGGTCATAAACCTCACCAACAGGTCAACGTCATGACAATGGCATAACCACAACCTGCTGACAAACAATAAGCCATTGTGGGCGGACCGTACAAGACATGTATAACGATAAGGGGCTAATACCTTTCCAGGACCTCAAACAAATGTATTCACTTCCAGGCTTTTCATGATTTCTTTACCAAAAGTTAAGGTCTTCTTTAGAAAGCTTATGGTGTACCATGGGATGCCCCGTTAACATCCCACATAATGCTTACATGGATAGACCCATCATTCACTTCTAAAATGGTCTCTGCCACTTATGATTGCCTGCTGTCTGTTAGATGCTTCTACATTGGGTGTCACTCTGGTATGGAACTGTGAAATGCAAGGATTAGGGCACTATCTACCATTTGGGAAAATGGATTTGTTACCTCTAAAAAAAAACAGCACAGCAGCGTATACATTATAAGCTGATACATACAGTAGAGGTTATGCAACCCCATTTAGACATTTTAAGATTAAGCTGATTCCTACTCCAATATCAAATCAAATCAAATTGTATTAGTCACATGCGCCGAATACAACAGGTGTACACCGTACAGTGAAATGCTTACTTACAAGCCCCTAACCAACAATGCAGTTTACAAAATATAAAATAACAATAAGAAATAAATGTAAAAAGTAGTTAAAGAGCATCAGTAAAATAACAATAGCGAGACTATATACAGGGGATACCGATACAGAGTCAATGTAACGCGGGCATCGGTTAGTCGAGGTATTTGAGGTGTGTGATAGATGTGATATGTGATAGATGCCGTATGAATGCTGCTGGAACACTAATGCACATGTTTTGGGAATGTCCTGTGTTGTCCCAGGTCTGGTCACATGGGTTGGGAATGTCTTGTGGTGTCCCAGGTCTGGTCACATGGGTTGGGAATGTCCTGTGGTGTCCCAGGTCTGGTCACATGGTTTGGGAATGTACTGTGGTGTCCCAGGCCTGGTCACATGGTTTGGGAATGTCATGTGTTGTCCCAGGTCTGGTCACATGGTTTGGGAATGTCCTGTGGTGTCCCAGGTCTGGACACATGGTTTGGGAATGTCCTGTGTTGTCCCAGGTCTGGTCACATGGTTTGGGAATGTCATGTGTTGTCCCAGGTCTGGTCACATGGTTTGAGAATGTCCTGTGGTGTCGCAGGTCTGGTCACATGGTTTGGGAATGTCATGTGTTGTCCCAGGTCTGGTCACCTGGTTTGGGAATGTCCTGTGGTGTCCCAGGTCTGGACACATGGTTTGGGAATGTCCTGTGGTGTCCCAGGTCTGGACACATGGTTTGGGAATGTCCTGTGTTGTCCCAGGTCTGGTCAGATGGTTTGGGAATGTCCTGTGGTGTCCCAGGTCTGGTCATATGGTTTGGGAATGTCCCGTGTTGTCCCAGGTCTGGTCATATGGTTTGGGAATGTCCCGTGTTGTCCCAGGTCTGGTCAGATGGTTTGGGAATGTCCTGTGGTGTCCCAGGTCTGGTCATATGGTTTGGGAATGTCCTGTGGTGTCCCAGGTCTGGTCATATGGTTTGGGAATGTCCTGTTGTGTCCCAGGTCTGGTCACATGGTTTGGGAATGTCCTGTGTTGTCCCAAGTCTGGTCACATGGGTTGGGAATGTCCTGTGTTGTCCCAAGTCTGGTCACATGGGTTGGGAATGTCCTGTTGTGTCCCAGGTCTGGTAACATGGGTTGGGAATGTCCTGTGGTGTCCCAGGTCTGGTCATATGGTTTGGGAATGTCCTGTGTTGTCCCAGGTCTGGTCACATGGGTTGGGAATGTCCTGTGGTGTCCCAGGTCTGGTCACATGGGTTGGGAAAGTCCTGTTGTGTCCCAGGTCTGATCACATGGTTTGGGAATGTCCTGTGGCGTCCGATTCTAGTGAAATGTTTCAGATTTCCTTACAACAAGTATGGGTTTCCCTGTGAACAAAGACCCACTTTTATTTTTGTTGAATGGTGACTCTTCATTTGTGTTGCAACTGGTTCCTAAAATAATAAGTTATGCAGGGTTAACACCAGCAAAAAGGTTATCCTTCATGCTCTTATTACCTATACAATCCTTTCGCCTTCAGTTGAGGCATGGAATATATATAATGTATATAATATATATATATAATGTAAAACTCTATCCGATATCAACAACTCTTAACCAAGCTATGGACCGACATGGTTAGGGGAGTGAGGGGATGCCATTTTCTTTTCTGAGAATAGTATAGAATACGTTTTATTGTAAACCCTACTTCCTTTCTGTAAATGTCATATTGTGCACTCAAATAATTAACTCCTGAGAGTATGTAAATAGTTGTATTGTATGTTAGTGTTGTCATGTCGGCTAGTATTTGTAATGTAATCCTACCTTGTGTGTTGTATATTGTAAAATAAAAATAAAACGTTGATTACAACAACAACAACAAGTTGTAAGCTAACAGTTGTCCAGGGATTCTAAAAGATCATTTGGAGATTGGACAATGGTTATCTAAGTCAGAAGGATATCCTTCTTTATGTAAGGGGAGGAAATGTGACTCTTTCCAGGTCCTAAGGATAACACTAGAAACTATTGTCCAATTAAAGACGTAGGTCAACAGTTCTGCAATTAGAGGGTCAGAGAACTGCAAAAGGAGGAATTCATTGAATCAGCCCCTATGGATTTTTTAAAACATCATTATTTAGCAAAGACAACAAACAGTTCAAATGAAAATAAAGTCTGTGACTCTATTAGTGCAACATTCTCTACACTCTGTTCTGAGGAGACTAGAGGACTACCTCTAGTGGTATGTTCTGAGGAGACTAGAGGGCTACCTCTAGTGGTATGTTCTGAGGAGACTAGAGGACTACCTCTAGTGGTATGTTCTGAGGAGACTAGAGGACTACCTCTAGTGGTATGTTCTGAGGAGACTAGAGGACTACCTCTAGTGGTATGTTCTGAGGAGACTAGAGGACTACCTCTAGTGGTATGTTCTGAGGAGACTAGAGGGCTACCTCTAGTGGTATGTTCTGAGGAGACTAGAGGACTACCTCTAGTGGTATGTTCTGAGGAGACTAGAAGACTCCCTCTAGCAGTGGAACAAGTGGGTGGAGGGTGGAGTTTTGTTTTCAAGAATTGACCACTTTCCAGAAGTTGGCCGGATTACCACCAATCTCAGATACACAATTCAAGAAATGTCACTTTTGTTTTTCTAACCAGAGAATAGACATCTATTTCTCAAATATCTGAAGGACTGCCAAACAGAAGTAGAAGTAGTCAGTCCAGCCTTAGTCCAAGCTAAATGTCTTTCCTGTCATTTCAAAGCCAACTCATGCGTGAACCTGTTACGCGGAGTGGAACAGGGAAACCCAAGAGCAGACTCAGACGAGGAGACTGGGATGAACTAACCAAGCTATTATTGAAACGCAGGGGGAAGATGGAGCGCATGCCAGGGGAAGCTTGTGCAGGTTGCTGGAAACCAGGTGCGGAGGCTGAGGCTGGAGGGAGAGGGGTTAAGACAGGGTAAGCAGGTCCGGAGGGGAATCCAAGTGAGCAGTAGAGTGGGGAATCCAGGACAGAGTAGCAGGATGAGGAGACGTAGGACTGGAGACAGGGACCAGAGTCAGAGCAGACAGAACTGTAGCGGAGAGGAAAACATTGTCAAGCAAGGAAAACAGGCACAACAGGATAACCAGCTCTAAATAGTAACAAACGGCTAGAAACGTAGACTGACTGAGCAGAGATTACAATCTGACAGTGTGGAAGTGTCAGGACTGAGTATTTGTAGAGGTCTTGATTATGGAACAGGTTGCAGCTGGTGAGGATCTGCTCTGACTGCAGCACACCTGTCTCTGCCCACACAATCACACACACAAAGAGAGAGAGGGAGGGGAAGAGAGAGAAAGCACTGGATGAGTGGCGGCAGGTTACGGAGACACAGGATGAGCAGTAGAGGGCGTGGCGGGAGCAGATGTAACAGAAACCAAGGATTAGATACTGTATGTCTTTCACCCTTAGAATTTTGTATGTCACATGTTTATCTGCAGCGGTTAAACAGGGAAATAAAGATCCGAATCAGCGATAGTTAACGCAACGCACCAGTCACTCATCCTCAGCTCAGACAAAAAACCCCGGAAGAATATACAGTATAATGAGATAGTTTAGTGCCAAAAAATAAGGGGTTAAATACATGTTTAGAAAAATTACAAATGTTTTCCTGATCTTTCAGATATAGGACACTTCAGAACAAACCTCCTTTTTTATCTGTTGTTCCATGTAGTAAATCTGTTATTCACTGCACTTGTATGGGCCAGTTGCAGTAAGGCCACATTCATTGTTTCATCAACAACAACAAAAACATGGACTTTTTGATACTTCGAAATCAAATACCTAAATTATCCTTGGATTGACCTTAGAACAATTTGATACGTTTTCTTAGTAGAACCCCCCACACACACACACACACACACACAGAGACACACTTATGCAGGCAACAGGACAATGGTCACTGAACTCACTGGCAAATATCCCATTAGCTGTGAACTACTTTATGAGGGGTATTTGTTAGAATAATATCTAAGAGAGTAGATTTTTCAGGCTGTTTAAAGTTTGGGGGCAAATTGGATTAGTTATCAGCTGCGTTAGAATTGGCTCAGTACAAATATAATTCAGCCTATCAGATACTGGCATCAACCAATCTACATTAAGATCCCACCCCAATATTAATAATTCGTATTTAGCATAGTAAGACAGCAGAGCACATGTGAAGGACAATGGTGAGAGGTATGAATTCACACTAGTGTCAGATGGGCATTATTACAAAGGCCCACATTTAGGACGAGACATTCAAATTGCTTAGTAGACAGAGGTGGTAATGGATACAGAAACATTTAAGTTGCTCTTTGTGTATATGGCGACAACCCTCTCCAACTCTGTCAGATCTAAAAAAATATATTATAACCAGTCAGAGACAGTGAGTGAGTGAGTGAGTGAGTGAGTGAGTGAGTGAGTGAGTGAGTGAGTGAGTGAGTGAGTGAGTGATGAGTGAGTGAGTGAGTGATGAGTGAGTGGTGGTGGTGAGTGGTGGTGGTGGTGAGTGAGTGAGTGAGTGAGTGAGTGAGTGAGTGAGTGAGTGATGAGTGAGTGAGTGAGTGAGTGAGTGAGTGAGTGAGTGAGTGAGTGAGTGAGTGAGTGAGTGAGTGAGTGAGTGAGTGAGTGAGTGAGTGAGTGAGTGAGTGAGTGTTCTATTGAAAAGTGTATGAATTGGACCATTGTCCTGTCCATTCAAAGCTACTTTTGCATGTCAGGGAAAATGTATGGAGTAAAAAAAGTACATTATTTTCTTTAGGAATGTGGTGAAATAAAAGTAAAAGTTTTTACAAAATATAAATAGTAAAGTAAAGTTGGGACACCGCAAAAATCGACAAAAGCAGTACGTAAAAATATTTTTACATCACTGTACTGTACATGGTGTGTGTAAATGAGTTGGAGCACATTTGGCACATCTCTCCAGAGACTTGTAGACACACTTGGTGACATGAATGTGTGACGGCATTTACCTGAAGTGGATGAGAGCATATTGCAACACCGACGTTTACACCTGGTCACCTGATCCTCTCTAACACCCCCCTCATCACATCATCAAGCCAGTCATCTCTCTACCTCACCCTCATCACATCATCAAGCCAGTCATCTCTCTACCACCCCCCTCATCACATCATCAAGCCAGTCATCTCTCTACCACCAGTCATCACATCATCAAGCCAGTCATTTCTCTACCGCCAGTCATCACATCATCAAGCCAGTCATCTCTCTACCGCCAGTCATCACATCATCAAGCCAGTCATCTCTCTACCACCAGTCATCACATCATCAAGCCAGTCATCTCTCTACCACCAGTCATCACATCATCAAGCCAGTCATCTCTCTACCACCAGTCATCACATCATCAAGCCACTCATCTCTCTACCACCAGTCATCACATCATCAAGCCAGTCATCTCTCTACCACCAGTCATCACATCATCAAGCCAGTCATCTCTCTACCACCCCTCATCACATCATCAAGCCACTCATTTCTCTACCACCCCCCTCATCACATCATCAAGCCAGTCATCTCTCTACCACCAGTCATCACATCATCAAGCCAGTCATCTCTCTACCACCAGTCATCACATCATCAAGCCAGTCATCTCTCTACCTCACCCTCATCACATCATCAAGCCAGTCATCTCTCTACCGCCCGTCATCACATCAACAAGCCAGTCATCTCTCTACCACCAGTCATCACATCATCAAGCCAGTCATCTCTCTAATGCTCCTCTATCCATGTACATGTAAAGCTAAGTAGAGGTGTAAATTCCAAAGTTGGAGTGAAAGGAACAATAGTGTCAATGTTTTTCAGCCAGCATAACAAAGGCAATACAGAGCTTTCTCTCTCTCTCTCTCTCTCTCTCTCTCTCTCTCTCTCTCTCTGTCTCTCTCTCTCTCTCTCTCTCTCTCTCTCTCTCTCTCTCTCTCTCTCTCTCCTGTCGCTCTCTCTCTCTCTCTCTCTCTCTCTCTCTCTCTCTCTCTCTCTCTCCCTGTCTCTCTCTCTCTCTCCCTGTCTCTGTCTCTCTCCCTGTCTCTCTCTCTCTCTCTCTCTCTCTCTCTCTCCCTATCTCTCTCTCTCTCTCTCCATCTCTCTCCCTCTCGCTCTCTCCCTCTCTCTCCCTCTCGCTCTCTCCCTGTCACTCTCTCTCTCTCTCTCTCTCTAGAGCAGGGAAGTACCCCATCTGTTGTACTGAATGTGCAGCCAATTTAAAGAATAAATATAACATGTGTCAAGGGAATGTTCTGCTGTCAAAGCAGCGCCTCTCTTCACTTCATTCTGTCCTCTATTTTCTCATCCATTTTATCTGCGTCCCAAATTGCACCCTTTTCCCTATGTCACGCACTACTTTTGACCAGGGCCTATAGGATAGTGCACAACAAAGGGAGTAGGGTGCCATGTGGCAGTGAGAGCAGTGTTGGACTGAACTGTTTGACTGATGAGAGGGGTAAGTGGTGGAGATGCCCGGGTACAAGGGACTTAGTGCTAGTGGGGTGTGTGTGTGTGTGTACCTAACCCCCTAACGAGGGCTAGGTAGGTGCTAAGTGGAGGAGAGAGGTCAAGGCCCACGAGAGGGAAGTCGTGGAACAACAGAAGAACAGGAGAGGGAAGAAGTGGAACAACAGAAGAACAGGAGAGGAAAGAAGTGGAACAACAGAAGAACAGGAGAGGGAAGTCTTGGAACAACAGAAGAACAGGAGAGGGAAGAAGTGGAACAACAGAAGAACAGGAGAGGGAGGAAGTGGAACAACAGAAGAACAGGAGAGGGAAGAAGTGGAACAACAGAAGAACAGGAGAGGGAAGAAGTGGAACAACAGAAGAACAGGAGAGGGAAGAAGTGGAACAACAGAAGAACAGGAGAGGAAAGAAGTGGAACAGAAGAACAGGAGAGGGAAGAAGTGGAACAACAGAAGAACAGGAGATGGAAGTCTTGGAACAACAGAAGAACAGGAGAGGGAAGAAGTGGAACAACAGAAGAACAGGAGATGGAAGTCTTGGAACAACAGAAGAACAGGAGAGGGAAGAAGTGGAACAACAGAAGAACAGGAGAGGGAAGAAGTGGAACAACAGAAGAACAGGAGAGGGAAGAAGTAGAACAACAGAAGAACAGGAGAGGGAAGAGGTGGAATAACAGTAAGCTTCTCTTGAGAGCCAGGTCTGCCTACGGCGGCCTTTCTCAATAGCAAGGCTATGCTCACTGAGTCTGTACATAGGCAAAACTTAATTACTTGACACGTTGCAAAGATTTAACAAAATAACCTTTTTATCTTTTTGTTTACTCATGATTTGGTTAAGTCTAATTGTGTTGCTGTCCTGGGGCTCTGTGGGGTGTGTTTGTGAACAGAGCCGCAGAACCAGCTTGCTTAGGGAGCTCTTCTCCAGGTTCATCTCTCTGTAGGTGATGGAAGGTATAGGTGGGTGTAAAATGTATAAATCTCAAGGATCGGCATCCCGTCAACGGGACAGTTGTGACTCAATTCAGCATGTTATGTCAAGATCGCAGATTTTAGAGTAACAACAAATGTCGGTACAAATAAGTGTCTGATATTGGCTGAAAGTTAAATTCTTGTTAATATAACTACACAGTCCTATTTACAGTATCTATTGCTGCGGGGGAAAAAATGCCAAGCTATTGTTTGAGGAGAGCTCCTAACAACACAGCAAGAGGTTTGATAAATTCACTTCTGAAGGTAAAATGTGTCCTTACATTCTGAAATCTTCCTCTGATTTATTGGGGCGGCAGGGTAGCCTAGTGGTTAGAGCGTTGGACTAGTAACCTCGACCTCATCTTTACTAGATGCTGTTCTTCCACTAACCTCATTGCAACTCCCCTCCAAGTCTCCGACCACTACCTTGTATCCTTTTCCCTCTCGCTCTCATCCAACACTTCCCACACTGCCCCTACTCGGATGGTATCGCGCCGTCCCAACCTTCGCTCTCTCTCCCCCGCTACTCTCTCCTCTTCCATCCTATCATCTCTTCCCTCTGCTCAAACCTTCTCCAACCTATCTCCTGATTCTGCCTCCTCAACCCTCCTCTCATCCCTTTCTGCATCCTTTGACTCTCTATGTCCCCTATCCTCCAGGCCGGCTCGGTCCTCCCCTCCCGCTCCGTGGCTCGACGACTTTCGTCACAGAACAGGGCTCCGGGCAGCCGAGCGGAAATGGAGGAAAACTCGCCTCCCTGCGGACCTGGCATCCTTTCACTCCCTCCTCTCTACATTTTCCTCCTCTGTCTCTGCTGCTAAAGCCACTTTCTACCACTCTAAATTCCAAGCATCTGCCTCTAACCCTAGGAAGCTCTTTGCCACCTTCTCCTCCCTCCTGAATCCTCCTCCCCCTCCTCCCTCTCTGCAGATGACTTCGTCAACCATTTTGAAAAGAAGGTCGACGACATCCGATCCTCGTTTGCTAAGTCAAACGACACCGCTGGTTCTGCTCACACTGCCCTACCCTGTGCTCTGACCTCTTTCTCCCCTCTCTCTCCAGATGACATCTCGCGTCTTGTGACGGCCGGCCGCCCAACAACCTGCCCGCTTGACCCTATCCCCTCCTCTCTTCTCCAGACCATTTCCGGTGACCTTCTCCCTTACCTCACCTCGCTCATCAACTCATCCCTGACCACTGGCTACGTCCCTCCCGTCTTCAAGAGAGCGAGAGTTGCACCCCTTCTGAAAAAACCTACACTCGATCCCTCCGATGTCAACAACTACAGACCAGTATCCCTTCTTTCTTTTCTCTCCAAAACTCTTGAACGCGCCGTCCTTGGCCAGCTCTCCCGCTATCTCTCTCAGAATGACCTTCTTGATCCAAATCAGTCAGGTTTCAAGACTAGTCATTCAACTGAGACTGCTCTTCTCTGTATCACGGAGGCACTCCGCACTGCTAAAGCTAACTCTCTCTCCTCTGCTCTCATCCTTCTAGACCTATCGGCTGCCTTCGATACTGTGAACCATCAGATCCTCCTCTCCACCCTCTCCGAGTTGGGCATCTCCGGCGCGGCCCATGCTTGGATTGCGTCCTACCTGACAGGTCGCTCCTACCAGGTGGCGTGGCGAGAATCTGTCTCCTCACCACGCGCTCTCACCACTGGTGTCCCCAGGGCTCTGTTCTAGGCCCTCTCCTATTCTCGCTATACACCAAGTCACTTGGCTCTGTCATAACCTCACATGGTCTCTCCTATCATTGCTATGCAGACGACACACAATTAATCTTCTCCTTTCCCCCCTCTGATGACCAGGTGGCGAATCGCATCTCTGCATGTCTGGCAGACATATCAGTGTGGATGACGGATCACCACCTCAAGCTGAACCTCGGCAAGACGGAGCTGCTCTTCCTCCCGGGGAAGGACTGCCCGTTCCATGATCTCGCCATCACGGTTGACAACTCCATCGTGTCCTCCTCCCAGAGTGCTAAGAACCTTGGCGTGATCCTGGACAACACCCTGTCATTCTCAACTAACATCAAGGCGGTGGCCCGTTCCTGTAGGTTCATGCTCTACAACATCCGCAGAGTACGACCCTGCCTCACACAGGAAGCGGCGCAGGTCCTAATCCAAGCACTTGTCATCTCCCGTCTGGATTACTGCAACTCGCTGTTGGCTGGGCTCCCTGCCTGTGCCATTAAACCCCTACAACTCATCCAGAACGCCGCAGCCCATCTGGTGTTCAACCTTCCCAAGTTCTCTCACATCACCCCGCTCCTCCGCTCTCTCCACTGGCTTCCAGTTGAAGCTCGCATCCGCTACAAGACCATGGTGCTTGCCTACGGAGCTGTGAGGGGAACGGCACCTCAGTACCTCCAGGCTCTGATCAGGCCCTACACCCAAACAAGGGCACTGCGTTCATCCACCTCTGGCCTGCTCGCCTCCCTACCACTGAGGAAGTACAGTTCCCGCTCAGCCCAGTCAAAACTGTTCGCTGCTCTGGCCCCCCAATGGTGGAACAAACTCCCTCACGACGCCAGGACAGCGGAGTCAATCACCACCTTCCGGAGACACCTGAAACCCCACCTCTTTAAGGAATACCTAGGATAGGATAAAGTAATCCTTCTCACCCCCCCCCCCCACCCTTAAAAGACTTAGATGCACTATTGTAAAGTGGCTGTTCCACTGGATGTCATAAGGTGAAAGCACCAATTTGTAAGTCGCTCTGGATAAGAGCGTCTGCTAAATGACTTAAATGTAAATGTAAATGTAAACCGAAAGGTTGCAAGTTCGAATCCCTGAGCTGACAAGGTACAAATCTGTTGTTCTACCCCTGAACAGGCAGTTAGCTTCTTGCGTCGAGCCATCCGGGATCGTGACTACAGCCTCAAGCCCATTACGCAACATTAACTATTCATGAAAATCGCAAATGAAATGAAATCAATATGCTAGCTCTCAAGCTTCGCCTTTTGTTAACAACACTGTCATCTCAGATTTTCAAAATATGCTTCTCAACCATAGCAAAACAAGCATTTGTGTAACAGTATTGATAGCTAGCATAGCATTTAGCGTAGCATTTAGCGTTAGCATTCAGCAGGCAACATTTTTACAAAAACCAGAAAAGCATTTAAATAAAATAATTTACATTTGAAGAACTTCGGATTTTTCAATGAGGAGACTCTCAGTTAGATAGCAAATGTTCAGTTTTTACAAAAAGATTATTTGTGTTGACAAATCGCTCCGTTTTCATCATCACGTTTGGGTAAGAAAAAAAACGAAAATTAAGTCATTAAAACGCAAACTTTTTTTCCAAATTAACTCCATAATATTGACAGAAACATGGCAAACGATGTTTAGAATCAATCCTCAAGGTGTTTTTCACATATCTATCAATGATAAATCCTTCGTGGCAGTTGCCTTTGTCTTCTGAAGAAATGGAACGCGCATGGACCTAGAGATTACGCAATAATTTCGACACAGGACACCGGGCAGACACCTGGTAAATGTAGTCTCTTATGGTCAATCTTCCAATGATATGCCTACAAATACGTCACAATGCTGCAGACACCTTGGAGAAACGACAGAAAGGGCAGGCTCTTTCCTGGTGCATTCACAGCCATATAAGGAGACATTATGAACACAGCCCCTTCAGAATCTGGGGCATTTCCTGAATGAAACTTCATCTTGGTTTCGCCTGTAGCATTAGTTCTGGGGCACTCACAGATAATATCTTTGCAGTTTTGGAAACGTCAGAGTTTTTTCTTTCCAAAGCTGTCAATTACATGCATAGTCGAGCATCTTTTCGTGACAAAATATCTTGTTTAAAACGGGAACTTTTTTTATCCAAAAATTCAAAGAGCGCCCCTATCTCGAAGAAGTTAACCCGCTGTTCCTAGGCCGTCATTGAAAATAAGAATTTGACTTGTCAAGTAAAATAAAGGTAAAATAAATTTAAAAAAATATCATCCAGAGATAACATGAAGTACAGTTTTGTTAGATAAAATAATTTTTCATATCCTAAAAAAGTCCAAATAGCATGCACGGTCAATATTGTATTTCCACTCGTTCAATTTGCAAAGAAAGGAATCTGTGAATATCTCACCCTACACGTTGATTCAGCAAGTCAAATCATGTTAGTATCTATTCCTCAGAGATCCTAGAAGGTAACAAGACTTCACTATATCATTAGTAGTGTAGTATATCCAATAGGAAACCATATTTGGTCAAAGAGCGACGCCTTCATGACATGCCGATGACGCGGCGGCCATCACTTGAGCGACTGGATCCTTGTCAAATATGCACCAATAAGGGTCAAACAAAGCTAGCTAGATAGCCAATGATCTGGGCTTTACGGGAGTATCCGGAAACCATGTCGGAAATATATGTCGGAAAATGTAGCTACTAACCTTGTACGACAGCATGCCTTTTCATTTTGGACATAAAAAAAAGGATATTCAGAGTTATGAAGTTATTAAAGCTGGTTGTTTTGCAAATGTTGAACTAATACTTGGAAAGCTAAATCAAAGTACAAGTATACATATTTGACGATATTCTTGCAGAAAATTGGAATATGAATGCGAATGTCTCCTTCACGATGTGCCCAAATGTACATTGGGACTTCACACTAAAAGTCTTGAGGACCAGTCATAGTCCAAATAATCCACCTGAAACTTTGCACTGCTGCCATCTTCTGGACACTATTGGAATTACAACCAGAGTGATGGCTAGAACAGAGACCTTTCTCTTGCATTTCGAAGATGGTGGTACAAAAAAACACTGGTTAGTTTTTTCTTTGTTTTTTTTCTTTGTATTTTCTTCTACCAGATGTATTGTGCTATATATAGATATGGGTATGTCATATAGGTGAAAATTGAAAAATAATTGAGAGAGAGAGAGAGAGAGAGAGAGAGAGAGAGAGAGAGAGAGAGAGAGAGAGAGGAGGAGATACAGAGGAGGAGATACAGAGGAGATACAGATAGCGAAGGAGAGAGAGAGAGATGAGAGAAAGTGAGAGAGTCGGTGTTTGTGTGTGAGAGAAAGAGAAAGAGGAGATAAATGCAGAGCAGAATGAGGCCGATACCTGCTAATGATCAAAATCCAGAAAGAGAACTTCTTAGTATTCTCTCTGGACTAGGTGAAGGGTGATTCATTCATTCCCTCTGAAGATCCCTTTATCTTTCTGGCAAAGGGCATGCGGGTGGGTGTGTGTCTGTGTGTGTGTGTGTGTGTGTGTGTGTGTGTGTGTGTGTGTGTGTGTGTGTGTGTGTGTGTGTGTGTGTGTGTGTGTGTGTCTATGTGTGTGTGTGTGTGTGTGTGTCTATGTGTGTGTGTGTGTGTGTGTCTATGTGTGTGTGTGTGTGTGTGTGTGTCTATGTGTGTGTCTATGTGTGTGTGTGTGTGTCTATGTGTGTGTCTATGTGTATGTGTGTGTTTGCATGTTCGCAGACTCTCACCCAGAACGTTTCTACTGCATTATTTATGATTTTCCTGTGCCATTATCGCCCTCCACACACCACTTCTAAACCACCACACACACACTACTGACAGAGATAGCGGAATGTGTGAGGTGTGAGATGTGACACAGAGAAAAAAGAGAGAGAGAGTGACAGGGAGAGAGAGAGAGAGAGAGAGAGAGAGAGAGAGAGAGAGAGAGAGAGAGTGACAGGGAGAGAGAGAGAGTGAGTGAGTGACAGGGAGAGAGAGAGTGAGTGAGTGCAGGGAGAGAGAGAGAGAGTGAGTGACAGGGAGAGAGAGAGAGAGAGTTTTTCACTCATCATACAGAATGGATGACACAGTACACAATTGTGCATCATTTTGGGTACCCATTTTTACTTTCAAAAACAACAAAAATTATAGAAAACCTTTCCCTTTATTAGCAAGCTGCTCTGTACGGTGGAATAATTTAAGGAGCTAATGGTAATTCTACAACTATGTATATTTCACAGGTTGGAAAAGGAATTGAAAGGAACAATTTCGGCTTTCGAACCAGTTCAGAACTTCATCATGCTGGTCGGAAACAGTGGAACGGAATGAAGAATATAGTTGTTCTGTTCACGGTGAAGGGATCCAACCGCTGAATCCTTGCAACGTATGTCACACGTGCTCACCATGCTTACTGTCCACATGAGAACACGAAGTGGCCTTTGAATATGTTAGTGGTTTCTGCTGCCAGCCGTTGCGATATGGAGCAGAGCACTGTTCCAGTGAATGTTTAGCTTGACCTCGTGTAAAACAAAGCTACTCAATCTGACAACATTAACGTTGCTATCAGAGACACCTCAAACACACAAACATAACACTCACACAGAGACACGCGGGTGCATGCGTGAATGCCCACACACTGTGGAAATGTACACCTGATATGTCCACCACCTCTCACGACCCACTGTGTCGTACACATAGTTTATGTCTGTACGGTAAATGTGTGTGTATCTTGTGTGTGTGTGTGTGTGTGTGTGTGTGTGTGTGTGGTGTTTATTATCCTCTCTCCCTCAGTGCTGTGGTGTTTTGTCTCCCTGAGGCCATAATCATGATGCTAGGCTAAGCTGAGGTTGAAACACATGAACACACACACACACACACACACACACGGCACATCTTCAGTGATGCCACCATAGAGCTGGTGGCGGAACTATAGAACACTCGGAACACCACAACATTCTACACTACCTGACAATTCCAAATGCTCCTCTCAATACCAATTCAGCCTTGCTTTGAATAAGAGTCGACATCACTACTTCCGAAGGCATGTTGAACTCAAACTTCACCATTGTGTCGTTGATTGACTGACTCATTGTATAACCGTTGAAAATAGAGGGAAATATTTGTGCCGGAATTTCATTTTCAAGATGAGCTTTTCAAGGCAACGTAGTAGCAAGTGTATCTACAACGTTGGAACAAAACAAGAAGTGAGTCACTCTCCGTTAGTGTCTCCATGCTTGTTATCATCGACTTCCAGGTTTGATGCTTTATCTAGCGAGCAACAGCTGGGATTCTATACCCTCAAGACTAGTTGATAACTTGATTTTAAAAAATAGTTTATTTAATTTGGAGAACACGGCATGAGTCATGTGGCTGTGTGTGTCTCATTGCATGTTATGCAGCTTCCAGTCAAACTAGGGATACGTCACAAATGGCACCATACTCCCTATATAGTGCACTACTTTAGACCAGAGCCCTATAACATCCTATTCCCTATATAGTGCACTACTTTAGACCAGAGCCCTATAGAACACTATTCCCTATATAGTACACTATTTTAGACCAGAGCCCTATAGAACACTATTCCCTATATAGTACACTACTTTTGACCAGGGCCCATAGGCAGGCCCTTCCAGTCTCCGAAGTTTTGGTGGGAGTATAATTTCCCCGAAAAATAAAATTATTTTCTTAAAAATACTTATGTTTTTTGTCATTGTTGTTCGGAACCCACTGCCCGCAATTCATCTTCAAGTTCACCACACCCCTTACCGTGTCTGTTGATATGCTCTTTTTTCCAGAGCTAGCGCCCGTTTGTGCCTTTTTCCCAGTCTTCCCTGTACAGAGTTTGAGCTCGCCTGGTATCCATCCTGGAGAGATGCAGTCAACGTGTCAGTGTGTGTGTAGCTAGCTAGTTTACGTACAGTGTCAACAATACTGTACAGAGTTTGAGCTCGCCTGTTATCCATCCTGGAGAGAGGCAGTCAACAGTGGTGTGTGTGTAGCTAGCTAGTTTACGTACAGTGTCAACAATACTGTACAGAGTTTGAGCTCGCCAGGTATCCATCCTGGAGAGATGCAGTCAACGGTGGTGTGTGTGTAGCTAGCTAGTTTACGTACAGTGTCAACAATACTGTACAGAGTTTGAGCTCGCCTGGTATCCATCCTGGAGAGATGCAGTCAACGGTGGTGTGTGTGTAGCTAGCTAGTTTACGTACAGTGTCAACAATACTGTACAGAGTTTGAGCTCGCCTGGTATCCATCCTGGAGAGATGCAGTCAACGTGTCAGTGTGTGTGTAGCTAGCTAGTTTACGTACAGTGTCAACAATACTGCCACAGACCTGATAACACTTTTTGTAGCCTACATCATGATCAATACGGGGTCTGATTGGCTGATACACAGTAGAGAAGAGGAATATTTTTTTTAAATTATGTAACCTTTATTTAACAAGGCAAGTCAGTTAAGAATCCCTATCCGTAACAGG
>NC_088399.1:94836174-94868532 GCF_034236695.1 Oncorhynchus nerka | reverse complement strand
CATATTATCTTTCCCTGAGATCGCTGAATTCATAACTTGTTGAACTTCCATAGGACAGTTGGTAAAGTCGCGGAGTGTATTTGAAAGTGCAACAATCCTTATGTCACTGGCTCACACTGGCTCAAAGGAGGATAACTTTTTCAGCGGTTTTTGACAGCAGTGCACTGTAACTTGACAATCAAATCAATCAAATATTTTTATAAAGTCCTTCTTACATCAGCTGATGTCACAAAGTGCTGTACAGAAACCCAGCCTAAAACCCCAAACAGCAAGCAATGCAGGTGTAGACGCACGGTGGCTAGGAAAAACTTTCTAGAAAGACCAAAACCTAGGAAAAAACCTAGAGAGGAACCAGGCTGTGAGGGGTGGCCAGTCATCGTCTGGCTGTTCAGGGTAGCGATTATAACAAAACATGGCCAAGATGTTCAAATGTTCATGGATGACCAGCAGGGTCAGCTGAACTTATTACCATCTAGGTTATGGCTTTTGTAGTTACTTGTCCACCTTCAATAGCTCAGTTGGTAGAGCGGAGGACTGTAGGTGATAATTGTAGGAATCCTTAGGTCGCTGGATCAAATCCGGCTCGAAGGAGTGTCTTTTTTTCTTGTGGCTTGCTCCAACTTTTGACAGCAGTGCACTTTGACTTGTGTTTGACAAACATATTATCATTCCCTGAGATCGCTGAATTCATAACTTGTTGACCTTCCATAGGACAGTTGGTAAAGTCGCGGAGTGTATTTGAAAGTGCAACAATCCTTATGTCACTGGCTCACACTGGCTCAAAGGAGGATAACTTTTTCAGCGGTTTTTGACAGCAGTGCACTGTAACTTGACAATCAAATCAATCAAATATTTTTATAAAGTCCTTCTTACATCAGCTGATGTCACAAAGTGCTGTACAGAAACCCAGCCTAAAACCCCAAACAGCAAGCAATGCAGGTGTAGACGCACGGTGGCTAGGAAAAACTTTCTAGAAAGACCAAAACCTAGGAAAAAACCTAGAGAGGAACCAGGCTGTGAGGGGTGGCCAGTCATCGTCTGGCTGTTCAGGGTAGCGATTATAACAAAACATGGCCAAGATGTTCAAATGTTCATGGATGACCAGCAGGGTCAGCTGAACTTCTTACCATCTAGGTTATGGCTTTTGGAGTTACTTGTCCACCTTCGATAGCTCAGTTGGTAGAGCGGAGGACTGTAGGTGATAATTGTAGGAATCCTTAGGTCGCTGGTTCAAATCCGGCTCGAAGGAGTGTCTTTTTTCTTGTGGCTTGCTCCAACTTTTGACAGCAGTGCACTTTGACTTGTGTTTGACAAACATATTATCTTTCCCTGAGATCGCTGAATTCATAACTTGTTGAACTTCCATAGGACAGTTGGTAAAGTCGCGGAGTGTATTTGAAAGTGCAACAATCCTTATGTCACTGGCTCACACTGGCTCAAAGGAGGATAACTTTTTCAGCGGTTTTTGACAGCAGTGCACTGTAACTTGACAATCAAATCAATCAAATATTTTTATAAAGTCCTTCTTACATCAGCTGATGTCACAAAGTGCTGTACAGAAACCCAGCCTAAAACCCCAAACAGCAAGCAATGCAGGTGTAGACGCACGGTGGCTAGGAAAAACTTTCTAGAAAGACCAAAACCTAGGAAAAAACCTAGAGAGGAACCAGGCTGTGAGGGGTGGCCAGTCATCGTCTGGCTGTTCAGGGTAGCGATTATAACAAAACATGGCCAAGATGTTCAAATGTTCATGGATGACCAGCAGGGTCAGCTGAACTTCTTACCATCTAGGTTATGGCTTTTGATTTACTTGTCCACCTTCGATAGCTCAGTTGGTAGAGCGGAGGACTGTAGGTGATAATTGTAGGAATCCTTAGGTGCTGGTTCAAATTGCTCCAAGTCTTTTTTCTTGTTTGCTCCAACTTTTGACAGCAGTGCACTTTGACTTGTGTTTGACAAACATATTATCTTTCCCTGAGATCGCTGAATTCATAACTTGTTGAACTTCCATAGGACAGTTGGTAAAGTCGCGGAGTGTATTTGAAAGTGCAACAATCCTTATGTCACTGGCTCACACTGGCTCAAAGGAGGATAACTTTTTCAGCGGTTTTTGACAGCAGTGCACTGTAACTTGACAATCAAATCAATCAAATATTTTTATAAAGTCCTTCTTACATCAGCTGATGTCACAAAGTGCTGTACAGAAACCCAGCCTAAAACCCCAAACAGCAAGCAATGCAGGTGTAGACGCACGGTGGCTAGGAAAAACTTTCTAGAAAGACCAAAACCTAGGAAAAAACCTAGAGAGGAACCAGGCTGTGAGGGTGGCCAGTCATCGTCTGGCTGTTCAGGGTAGCGATTATAACAAAACATGGCAAGATGTTCAAAGATGTTCAAATGTTCATGGATGACCAGCAGGGTCAGCTGAACTTATTACCATCTAGGTTATGGCTTTTGGAGTTACTTGTCCACCTTCGATAGCTCAGTTGGTAGAGCGGAGGACTGTAGGTGATAATTGTAGGAATCCTTAGGTCGCTGGTTCAAATCCGGCTCGAAGGAGTGTATTTTTTCTTGTGGCTTGCTCCAACTTTTGACAGCAGTGCACTTTGACTTGTGTTTGACAAACATATTATCTTTCCCTGAGATCGCTGAATTCATAACTTGTTGAACTTCCATAGGACAGTTGGTAAAGTCGCGGAGTGTATTTGAAAGTGCAACAATCCTTATGTCACTGGCTCACACTGGCTCAAAGGAGGATAACATTTTCAGCGGTTTTTGACAGCAGTGCACTGTAACTTGACAATCAAATCAATCAAATATTTTTATAAAGTCCTTCTTACATCAGCTGATGTCACAAAGTGCTGTACAGAAACCCAGCCTAAAACCCCAAACAGCAAGCAATGCAGGTGTAGACGCACGGTGGCTAGGAAAACTTTCTAGAAAGACCAAAACCTAGGAAAAAACCTAGAGAGGAACCAGGCTGTGAGGGGTGGCCAGTCATCTTCTGGCTGTTCAGGGTAGCGATTATAACAAAACATGGCCAAGATGTTCAAATGTTCATGGATGACCAGCAGGGTCAGCTGAACTTCTTACCATCTAGGTTATGGCTTTTGGAGTTACTTGTCCACCTTCGATAGCTCAGTTGGTAGAGCGGAGGACTGTAGGTGATAATTGTAGGAATCCTTAGGTCGCTGGTTCAAATCCGGCTCGAAGGAGAGTCTTGTGGCTTGCTCCAACTTTTGACAGCAGTGCACTTTGACTTGTGTTTGACAAACATATTATCTTTCCCTGAGATCGCTGAATTCATAACTTGTTGAACTTCCATAGGACAGTTGGTAAAGTCGCGGAGTGTATTTGAAAGTGCAACAATCCTTATGTCACTGGCTCACACTGGCTCAAAGGAGGATAACTTTTTCAGCGGTTTTTGACAGCAGTGCACTGTAACTTGACAATCAAATCAATCAAATATTTTTATAAAGTCCTTCTTACATCAGCTGATGTCACAAAGTGCTGTACAGAAACCCAGCCTAAAACCCCAAACAGCAAGCAATGCAGGTGTAGACGCACGGTGGCTAGGAAAAACTTTCTAGAAAGACCAAAACCTAGGAAAAAACCTAGAGAGGAACCAGGCTGTGAGGGGTGGCCAGTCATCTTCTGGCTGTTCAGGGTAGCGATTATAACAAAACATGGCCAAGATGTTCAAATGTTCATGGATGACCAGCAGGGTCAGCTGAACTTCTTACCATCTAGGTTATGGCTTTTGGAGTTACTTGTCCACCTTTGATAGCTCAGTTGGTAGAGCGGAGGACTGTAGGTGATAATTGTAGGAATCCTTAGGTCGCTGGTTCAAATCCTGCTCGAAGGAGAGTCTTTTTTCTTGTGGCTTGCTCCAACTTTTGACAGCAGTGCACTTTGACTTGTGTTTGACAAACATATTATCTTTCCCTGAGATCGCTGAATTCATAACTTGTTGAACTTCCATAGGACAGTTGGTAAAGTCGCGGAATGTATTTGAAAGTGCAACAATCCTTATGTCACTGGCTCACACTGGCTCAAAGGAGGATAACTTTTTCAGCGGTTTTTGACAGCAGTGCACTGTAACTTGACAATCAAATCAATCAAATATTTTTATAAAGTCCGTCTTACATCAGCTGATGTCACAAAGTGCTGTACAGAAACCCAGCCTAAAACCCCAAACAGCAAGCAATGCAGGTGTAGACGCACGGTGGCTAGGAAAAACTTTCTAGAAAGACCAAAACCTAGGAAAAAACCTAGAGAGGAACCAGGCTGTGAGGGGTGGCCAGTCATCTTCTGGCTGTTCAGGGTAGCGATTATAACAAAACATGGCCAAGATGTTCAAATGTTCATGGATGACCAGCAGGGTCAGATGAACTTCTTACCATCTAGGTTATGGCTTTTGGAGTTACTTGTCCACCTTTGATAGCTCAGTTGGTAGAGCGGAGGACTGTAGGTGATAATTGTAGGAATCCTTAGGTCGCTGGTTCAAATCCTGCTCGAAGGAGAGTCTTTTTTCTTGTGGCTTGCTCCAACTTTTGACAGCAGTGCACTTTGACTTGTGTTTGACAAACATATTATCTTTCCCTGAGATCGCTGAATTCATAACTTGTTGAACTTCCATAGGACAGTTGGTAAAGTCGCGGATTGTATTTGAAAGTGCAACAATCCTTATGTCACTGGCTCACACTGGCTCAAAGGAGGATAACTTTTTCAGCGGTTTTTGACAGCAGTGCACTGTAACTTGACAATCAAATCAATCAAATATTTTTATAAAGTCCTTCTTACATCAGCTGATGTCACAAAGTGCTGTACAGAAACCCAGCCTAAAACCCCAAACAGCAAGCAATGCAGGTGTAGACGCACGGTGGCTAGGAAAAACTTTCTAGAAAGACCAAAACCTAGGAAAAAACCTAGAGAGGAACCAGGCTGTGAGGGGTGGCCAGTCATCTTCTGGCTGTTCAGGGTAGCGATTATAACAAAACATGGCCAAGATGTTCAAATGTTCATGGATGACCAGCAGGGTCAGCTGAACTTCTTACCATCTAGGTTATGGCTTTTGGAGTTACTTCTCCACCTTCGATAGCTCAGTTGGTAGAGCGGAGGACTGTAGGTGATAATTGTATGAATCCCTAGGTCGCTGGTTCAAATCCGGCTCGAAGGAGTGTCTTGTGGCTTGGTCCAACTTTTGACAGCAGTGCACTTTGACTTGTGTTTGACAAACATATTATCTTTCCCTGAGATCGCTGAATTCATAACTTGTTGAACTTCCATAGGACAGTTGGTAAAGTCGCGGAGTGTATTTGAAAGTGCAACAATCCTTATGTCACTGGCTCACACTGGCTCAAAGGAGGATAACTTTTTCAGCGGTTTTTGACAGCAGTGCACTGTAACTTGACAATCAAATCAATCAAATATTTTTATAAAGTCCTTCTTACATCAGCTGATGTCACAAAGTGCTGTACAGAAACCCAGCCTAAAACCCCAAACAGCAAGCAATGCAGGTGTAGACGCACGGTGGCTAGGAAAAACTTTCTAGAAAGACCAAAACCTAGGAAAAAACCTAGAGAGGAACCAGGCTGTGAGGGGTGGCCAGTCATCGTCTGGCTGTTCAGGGTAGCGATTATAACAAAACATGGCCAAGATGTTCAAATGTTCATGGATGACCAGCAGGGTCAGCTGAACTTTTACCATCTAGGTTATGGCTTTTGGAGTTACTTGTCCACCTTCGATAGCTCAGTTGGTAGAGCGGAGGACTGTAGGTGATAATTGTAGGAATCCTTAGGTCGCTGGTTCAAATCCTGCTCGAAGGAGAGTCTTTTTTCTTGTGGCTTGCTCCAACTTTTGACAGCAGTGCACTTTGACTTGTGTTTGACAAACATATTATCTTTCCCTGAGATCGCTGAATTCATAACTTGTTGAACTTCCATAGGACAGTTGGTAAAGTCGCGGAGTGTATTTGAAAGTGCAACAATCCTTATGTCACTGGCTCACACTGGCTCAAAGGAGGATAACTTTTTCAGCGGTTTTTGACAGCAGTGCACTGTAACTTGACAATCAAATCAATCAAATATTTTTATAAAGTCCTTCTTACATCAGCTGATGTCACAAAGTGCTGTACAGAAACCCAGCCTAAAACCCCAAACAGCAAGCAATGCAGGTGTAGACGCACGGTGGCTAGGAAAAACTTTCTAGAAAGACCAAAACCTAGGAGAAAACCTAGAGAGGAACCAGGCTGTGAGGGTGGCCAGTCATCGTCTGGCTGTTCAGCTGGTTCAAAGCGATTATCCAACTTTTGAAAACTTTGACTTGTGTTTGACAAACCATTATCTTTCCCTGAGATCGCTGAATTCATAACTTGTTGTTCCAGGACATGGTTCGGATTGTATTTGGTGATGTCACCACTGGCTCAAAGGAGGATAACTTTTTCAGCGGTTTTTGAACTGTCTTGACAACAAATCAATCTATTTTTATAAAGTCCTTTTACATCAGCTGATGTCACAAAGTGCTGTCCAGCCTAAAACCCCAAACAGCAAGCAATGCAGGTGATAGCGGTGGCTAGGAAAAACTTTTAGAAAGACCAAAACCTAGGAGAAAACCTAGAGAGGAACCAGGCTGGACTGTAGGTGATAATTGTAGGAATCCTTAGGTCGCTGGTTCAAATCCGGCTCGAAGGAGTCTCTTTTTCTTGTGGCTTGCTCCAACTTTTGACAGCAGTGCACTTTGACTTGTGTTTGACAAACATATTATCTTTCCCTGAGATCGCTGAATTCATAACTTGTTGAACTTCCATAGGACAGTTGGTAAAGTCGCGGAGTGTATTTGAAAGTGCAACAATCCTTATGTCACTGGCTCACACTGGCTCAAAGGAGGATAACTTTTTCAGCGGTTTTTGACAGCAGTGCACTGTAACTTGACAATCAAATCAATCAAATATTTTTATAAAGTCCTTCTTACATCAGCTGATGTCACAAAGTGCTGTACAGAAACCCAGCCTAAAACCCCAAACAGCAAGCAATGCAGGTGTAGACGCACGGTGGCTAGGAAAAACTTTCTAGAAAGACCAAAACCTAGGAAAAAACCTAGAGAGGAACCAGGCTGTGAGGGGTGGCCAGTCATCTTCTGGCTGTTCAGGGTAGCGATTATAACAAAACATGGCCAAGATGTTCAAATGTTCATGGATGACCAGCAGGGTCAGCTGAACTTCTTACCATCTAGGTTATGGCTTTTGGAGTTACTTGTCCACCTTCGATAGCTCAGTTGGTAGAGCGGAGGACTGTAGGTGATAATTGTAGGAATCCTTAGGTCGCTGGTTCAAATCCGGCTCGAAGGAGAGTCTTTTTTCTTGTGGCTTGCTCCAACTTTTGACAGCAGTGCACTTTGACTTGTGTTTGACAAACATATTATCTTTCCCTGAGATCGCTGAATTCATAACTTGTTGAACTTCCATAGGACAGTTGGTAAAGTCGCGGAGTGTATTTGAAAGTGCAACAATCCTTATGTCACTGGCTCACACTGGCTCAAAGGAGGATAACTTTTTCAGCGGTTTTTGACAGCAGTGCACTGTAACTTGACAATCAAATCAATCAAATATTTTTATAAAGTCCTTCTTACATCAGCTGATGTCACAAAGTGCTGTACAGAAACCCAGCCTAAAACCCCAAACAGCAAGCAATGCAGGTGTAGACGCACGGTGGCTAGGAAAAACTTTCTAGAAAGACCAAAACCTAGGAAAAAACCTAGAGAGGAACCAGGCTGTGAGGGGTGGCCAGTCATCGTCTGGCTGTTCAGGGTAGCGATTATAACAAAACATGGCCAAGATGTTCAAATGTTCATGGATGACCAGCAGGGTCAGCTGAACTTTTACCATCTAGGTTATGGCTTTTGGAGTTACTTGTCCACCTTCGATAGCTCAGTTGGTAGAGCGGAGGACTGTAGGTGATAATTGTAGGAATCCTTAGGTCGCTGGTTCAAATCCGGCTCGAAGGAGAGTCTTTTTTCTTGTGGCTTGCTCCAACTTTTGACAGCAGTGCACTTTGACTTGTGTTTGACAAACATATTATCTTTCCCTGAGATCGCTGAATTCATAACTTGTTGAACTTCCATAGGACAGTTGGTAAAGTCGCGGAGTGTATTTGAAAGTGCAACAATCCTTATGTCACTGGCTCACACTGGCTCAAAGGAGGATAACTTTTTCAGCGGTTTTTGACAGCAGTGCACTGTAACTTGACAATCAAATCAATCAAATATTTTTATAAAGTCCTTCTTACATCAGCTGATGTCACAAAGTGCTGTACAGAAACCCAGCCTAAAACCCCAAACAGCAAGCAATGCAGGTGTAGACGCACGGTGGCTAGGAAAAACTTTCTAGAAAGACCAAAACCTAGGAAAAAACCTAGAGAGGAACCAGGCTGTGAGGGGTGGCCAGTCATCTTCTGGCTGTTCAGGGTAGCGATTATAACAAAACATGGCCAAGATGTTCAAATGTTCATGGATGACCAGCAGGGTCAGCTGAACTTCTTACCATCTAGGTTATGGCTTTTGGAGTTACTTGTCCACCTTCGATAGCTCAGTTGGTAGAGCGGAGGACTGTAGGTGATAATTGTAGGAATCCTTAGGTCGCTGGTTCAAATCCGGCTCGAAGGAGTGTCTTGTGGCTTGCTCCAACTTTTGACAGCAGTGCACTTTGACTTGTGTTTGACAAACATATTATCTTTCCCTGAGATCGCTGAATTCATAACTTGTTGACCTTCCATAGGACAGTTGGTAAAGTCGCGGAGTGTATTTGAAAGTGCAACAATCCTTATGTCACTGGCTCACACTGGCTCAAAGGAGGATAACTTTTTCAGCGGTTTTTGACAGCAGTGCACTGTAACTTGACAATCAAATCAATCAAATATTTTTATAAAGTCCTTCTTACATCAGCTGATGTCACAAAGTGCTGTACAGAAACCCAGCCTAAAACCCCAAACAGCAAGCAATGCAGGTGTAGACGCACGGTGGCTAGGAAAAACTTTCTAGAAAGACCAAAACCTAGGAAAAAACCTAGAGAGGAACCAGGCTGTGAGGGGTGGCCAGTCATCGTCTGGCTGTTCAGGGTAGCGATTATAACAAAACATGGCCAAGATGTTCAAATGTTCATGGATGACCAGCAGGGTCAGCTGAACTTCTTACCATCTAGGTTATGGCTTTTGGAGTTACTTGTCCACCTTCGATAGCTCAGTTGGTAGAGCGGAGGACTGTAGGTGATAATTGTAGGAATCCTTAGGTCGCTGGTTCAAATCCGGCTCGAAGGAGAGTCTTGTGGCTTGCTCCAACTTTTGACAGCAGTGCACTTTGACTTGTGTTTGACAAACATATTATCTTTCCCTGAGATCGCTGAATTCATAACTTGTTGAACTTCCATAGGACAGTTGGTAAAGTCGCGGATTGTATTTGAAAGTGCAACAATCCTTATGTCACTGGCTCACACTGGCTCAAAGGAGGATAACTTTTTCAGCGGTTTTTGACAGCAGTGCACTGTAACTTGACAATCAAATCAATCAAATATTTTTATAAAGTCCTTCTTACATCAGCTGATGTCACAAAGTGCTGTACAGAAACCCAGCCTAAAACCCCAAACAGCAAGCAATGCAGGTGTAGACGCACGGTGGCTAGGAAAAACTTTCTAGAAAGACCAAAACCTAGGAGAAAACCTAGAGAGGAACCAGGCTGTGAGGGGTGGCCAGTCATCGTCTGTAGGTGATAATTGTTCATGGATGAATGTGAACTTCTTACCAGCCAGGAATCCTTAGGTCGCTGGTTCAAATCCGGCTCAGTTGAAGGAGTCTCTTTTTCTTGTGGCTTGCTCCAACTTTTGACAGCAGTGCACTTTGACTTGTGTTTGACAAACATATTATCTTTCCCTGAGATCGCTGAATTCATAACTTGTTGAACTTCCATAGGACAGTTGGTAAAGTCGCGGAGTGTATTTGAAAGTGCAACAATCCTTATGTCACTGGCTCACACTGGCTCAAAGGAGGATAACTTTTTCAGCGGTTTTTGACAGCAGTGCACTGTAACTTGACAATCAAATCAATCAAATATTTTTATAAAGTCCTTCTTACATCAGCTGATGTCACAAAGTGCTGTACAGAAACCCAGCCTAAAACCCCAAACAGCAAGCAATGCAGGTGTAGACGCACGGTGGCTAGGAAAAACTTTCTAGAAAGACCAAAACCTAGGAAAAAACCTAGAGAGGAACCAGGCTGTGAGGGGTGGCCAGTCATCTTCTGGCTGTTCAGGGTAGCGATTATAACAAAACATGGCCAAGATGTTCAAATGTTCATGGATGACCAGCAGGGTCAGCTGAACTTCTTACCATCTAGGTTATGGCTTTTGAGTTACTTGTCCACCTTCGATAGCTCAGTTGGTAGAGCGGAGGACTGTAGGTGATAATTGTAGGAATCCTTAGGTCGCTGGTTCACATCCGGCTCGAAGGAGTGTCTTTTTTCTTGTGGCTTGCTCCAACTTTTGACAGCAGTGCACTTTGACTTGTGTTTGACAAACATATTATCTTTCCCTGAGATCGCTGAATTCATAACTTGTTGAACTTCCATAGGACAGTTGGTAAAGTCGCGGAGTGTATTTGAAAGTGCAACAATCCTTATGTCACTGGCTCACACTGGCTCAAAGGAGGATAACTTTTTCAGCGGTTTTTGACAGCAGTGCACTGTAACTTGACATTCAAATCAATCAGATATTTTTATAAAGTCCTTCTTACATCAGCTGATGTCACAAAGTGCTGTACAGAAACCCAGCCTAAAACCCCAAACAGCAAGCAATGCAGGTGTAGACGCACGGTGGCTAGGAAAAACTTTCTAGAAAGACCAAAACCTAGGAAAAAACCTAGAGAGGAACCAGGCTGTGAGGGGTGGCCAGTCATCTTCTGGCTGTTCAGGGTAGCGATTATAACAAAACATGGCCAAGATGTTCAAATGTTCATGGATGACCAGCAGGGTCAGCTGAACTTATTACCATCTAGGTTATGGCTTTTGGAGTTACTTCCCCACCTTCGATAGCTCAGTTGGTAGAGCGGAGGACTGTAGGTGATAATTGTAGGAATCTTTAGGTCGCTGGTTCAAATCCGGCTCGAGGAAGTGTCTTTTTTCTTGTGGCTTGCTCCAACTTTTGACAGCAGTGCACTTTGACTTGTGTTTGACAAACATATTATCTTTCCCTATTATCTTTCCCTTCCATAGGACAGTTGGTAAAGTCGCGGAGTGTATTTGAAAGTGCAACAATCCTTATGTCACTGGCTCACACTGGCTCAAAGGAGGATAACATTTTCAGCGGTTTTTGACAGCAGTGCACTGTAACTTGACAATCAAATCAATCAAATATTTTTATAAAGTCCTTCTTACATCAGCTGATGTCACAAAGTGCTGTACAGAAACCCAGCCTAAAACCCCAAACAGCAAGCAATGCAGGTGTAGACGCACGGTGGCTAGGAAAAACTTTCTAGAAAGACCAAAACCTAGGAGAAACCCTAGAGAGGAACCAGGCTGTGAGGGGTGGCCAGTCATCTTCTGGCTGTTCAGGGTAGCGATTATAACAAAACATGGCCAAGATGTTCAAATGTTCATGGATGACCAGCAGGGTCAGCTGAACTTCTTACCATCTAGGTTATGGCTTTTGGAGTAAATTCCCCACCTTCGATAGCTCAGTTGGTAGAGCGGAGGACTGTAGGTGATAACTGTAGGAATCCTTAGGTCGCTGGTTCAAATCCGGCTCGAAGGAGTGTCTTTTTTCTTGTGGCTTGCTCTAACTTTTGACAGCAGTGCACTTTGACTTGTGTTTGACAAACATATTATCTTTCCCTGAGATCGCTGAATTCATAACTTGTTGAACTTCCATAGGACAGTTGGTAAAGTCGCGGAGTGTATTTGAAAGTGCAACAATCCTTATGTCACTGGCTCACACTGGCTCAAAGGAGGATAACTTTTTCAGCGGTTTTTGACAGCAGTGCACTGTAACTTGACAATCAAATCAATCAAATATTTTTTATAAAGTCCTTCTTACATCAGCTGATGTCACAAAGTGCTGTACAGAAACCCAGCCTAAAACCCCAAACAGCAAGCAATGCAGGTGTAGACGCACGGTGGCTAGGAAAAACTTTCTAGAAAGACCAAAACCTGACCAGCAGGGAAAAACCTAGAGAGGAACCATGCTGTGAGGGGTGGCCAGTCATCGTCTGTAGGTGATAATTGTAGGAATCCTTAGGTCGCTGGTTCAAATCATGGCTCAGGAGTCTCTTTTTCTTGTGGCTTGCTCCAACTTTTGACAGCAGTGCACTTTGACTTGTGTTTGACAAACATATTATCTTTCCCTGAGATCGCTGAATTCATAACTTGTTGAACTTCCATAGGACAGTTGGTAAAGTCGCGGAGTGTATTTGAAAGTGCAACAATCCTTATGTCACTGGCTCACACTGGCTCAAAGGAGGATAACTTTTTCAGCGGTTTTTGACAGCAGTGCACTGTAACTTGACAATCAAATCAATCAAATATTTTTATAAAGTCCTTCTTACATCAGCTGATGTCACAAAGTGCTGTACAGAAACCCAGCCTAAAACCCCAAACAGCAAGCAATGCAGGTGTAGACGCACGGTGGCTAGGAAAAACTTTCTAGAAAGACCAAAACCTAGGAAAAAACCTAGAGAGGAACCAGGCTGTGAGGGGTGGCCAGTCATCTTCTGGCTGTTCAGGGTAGCGATTATAACAAAACATGGCCAAGATGTTCAAATGTTCATGGATGACCAGCAGGGTCAGCTGAACTTCTTACCATCTAGGTTATGGCTTTTGGAGTTACTTCCCCACCTTCGATAGCTCAGTTGGTAGAGCGGAGGACTGTAGGTGATAATTGTAGGAATCCTTAGGTCGCTGGTTCAAATCCAGCTCAAAGGAGTCTCTTTTTTCTTGTGGCTTGCTCCAACTTTTGACAGCAGTGCACTTTGACTTGTGTTTGACAAACATATTATCTTTCCCTGAGATCGCTGAATTCATAACTTGTTGACCTTCCATAGGACAGTTGATAAAGTCGCGGAGTGTATTTGAAAGTGCAACAATCCTTATGTCACTGGCTCACACTGGCTCAAAGGAGGATAACTTTTTCAGCGGTTTTTGACAGCAGTGCACTGTAACTTGACAATCAAATCAATCAAATATTTTTATAAAGTCCTTCTTACATCAGCTGATGTCACAAAGTGCTGTACAGAAACCCAGCCTAAAACCCCAAACAGCAAGCAATGCAGGTGTAGACGCACGGTGGCTAGGAAAAACTTTCTAGAAAGACCAAAACCTAGGAGAAAACCTAGAGAGGAACCATGCTGTGAGGGGTGGCCAGTCATCGTCTGTAGGTGATAATTGTAGGAATCCTTAGGTCGCTGGTTCAAATCCGGCTCGAAGGAGTCTCTTTTTTCTTGTGGCTTGCTCCAACTTTTGACAGCAGTGCACTTTGACTTGTGTTTGACAAACATATTATCTTTCCCTGAGATCGCTGAATTCATAACTTGTTGACCTTCCATAGGACAGTTGGTAAAGTCGCGGAGTGTATTTGAAAGTGCAACAATCCTTATGTCACTGGCTCACACTGGCTCAAAGGAGGATAACTTTTTCAGCGGTTTTTGACAGCAGTGCACTGTAACTTGACAATCAAATCAATCAAATATTTTTATAAAGTCCTTCTTACATCAGCTGATGTCACAAAGTGCTGTACAGAAACCCAGCCTAAAACCCCAAACAGCAAGCAATGCAGGTGTAGACGCACGGTGGCTAGGAAAAACTTTCTAGAAAGACCAAAACCTAGGAAAAAACCTAGAGAGGAACCAGGCTGTGAGGGGTGGCCAGTCATCTTCTGGCTGTTCAGGGTAGCGATTATAACAAAACATGGCCAAGATGTTCAAATGTTCATGGATGACCAGCAGGGTCAGCTGAACTTATTACCATCTAGGTTATGGCTTTTGGAGTTACTTCCCCACCTTCGATAGCTCAGTTGGTAGAGCGGAGGACTGTAGGTGATAATTGTAGGAATCCTTAGGTCGCTGGTTCAAATCCGGCTCGAAGGAGTGTCTTTTTTCTTGTGGCTTGCTCCAACTTTTGACAGCAGTGCACTTTGACTTGTGTTTGACAAACATATTATCTTTCCCTGAGATCGCTGAATTCATAACTTGTTGAACTTCCATAGGACAGTTGGTAAAGTCGCGGAGTGTATTTGAAAGTGCAACAATCCTTATGTCACTGGCTCATACTGGCTCAAAGGAGGATAACTTTTTCAGCGGTTTTTGACAGCAGTGCACTGTAACTTGACAATCAAATCAATCAAATATTTTTTATAAAGTCCTTCTTACATCAGCTGATGTCACAAAGTGCTGTACAGAAACCCAGCCTAAAACCCCAAACAGCAAGCAATGCAGGTGTAGACGCACGGTGGCTAGGAAAAACTTTCTAGAAAGACCAAAACCTAGGAAAAAACCTAGAGAGGAACCCAGGCTGTGAGGGGTGGCCAGTCATCTTCTGGCTGTTCAGGGTAGCGATTATAACAAAACATGGCCAAGATGTTCAAATGTTCATGGATGACCAGCAGGGTCAGCTGAACTTATTACCATCTAGGTTATGGCTTTTGGAGTTACTTCCCCACCTTCGATAGCTCAGTTGGTAGAGCGGAGGACTGTAGGTGATAATTGTAGGAATCCTTAGGTCGCTGGTTCAAATCCTGCTCGAAGGAGAGTCTTTTTTCTTGTGACTTGCTCCAACTTTTGACAGCAGTGCACTTTGACTTGTGTTTGACAAACATATTATCTTTCCCTGAGATCGCTGAATTCATAACTTGTTGAACTTCCATAGGACAGTTGGTAAAGTCGCGGATTGTATTTGAAAGTGCAACAATCCTTATGTCACTGGCTCACACTGGCTCAAAGGAGGATAACATTTTCAGCGGTTTTTGACAGCAGTGCACTGTAACTTGACAATCAAATCAATCAAATATTTTTATAAAGTCCTTCTTACATCAGCTGATGTCACAAAGTGCTGTACAGAAACCCAGCCTAAAACCCCAAACAGCAAGCAATGCAGGTGTAGACGCACGGTGGCTAGGAAAAACTTTCTAGAAAGACCAAAACCTAGGAGAAAACCTAGAGAGGAACCAGGCTGTGAGGGGTGGCCAGTCATCGTCTGGCTGTTCAGGGTAGCGATTATAACAAAACTTGGCCAAGATGTTCAAATGTTCATGGATAACCTGCAGGGTCAGCTGAACTTCTTACCACCTAGGTCATGGCTTTTAGAGGTACTTGTCCACCTTCGATATCTCAGTTGGTAGAGCGGAGGACTGTAGGTGATAATTGTAGGAATCCTTATGTCGCTGGTTCAAATCCGGCTCAAAGGAGTGTCTTTTTTCTTGTGGCTTGCTCTAACTTTTGACAGCAGTGCACTTTGACTTGTGTTTGACAAACATATTATCTTTCCCTGAGATCGCTGAATTCATAACTTGTTGAACTTCCATAGGACAGTTGGTAAAGTCGCGGAGTGTATTTGGAAGTGCAACAATCCTTATGTCACTGGCTCACACTGGCTCAAAGGAGGATGACTTTTTCAGCGGTTTTTGACAGCAGTGCACTGTAACTTGACAATCAAATCAATCAAATATTTTTATAAAGTCCTTCTTACATCAGCTGATGTCACAAAGTGCTGTACAGAAACCCAGCCTAAAACCCCAAACAGCAAGCAATGCAGGTGTAGACACACGGTGGCTAGGAAAAACTTTCTAGAAAGACCAAAACCTAGGAAAAAACCTAGAGAGGAACCAGGCTGTGAGGGGTGGCCAGTCATCTTCTGGCTGTTCAGGGTAGCGATTATAACAAAACATGGCCAAGATGTTCAAATGTTCATGGATGACCAGCAGGGTCAGCTGAACTTATTACCATCTAGGTTATGGCTTTTGGAGTTACTTCCCCACCTTCGATAGCTCAGTTGGTAGAGCGGAGGACTGTAGGTGATAATTGTAGGAATCCTTAGGTCGCTGGTTCAAATCCGGCTCAAAGGAGTGTCTTTTTTCTTCTGGCTTGCTCCAACTTTTGACAGCAGTGCACTTTGACTTGTGTTTGACAAACATATTATCTTTCCCTGAGATCGCTGAATTCATAACTTGTTGAACTTCCATAGGACAGTTGGTAACTTTTTCAGCGGTTTTTGACAGCAGTGCACTGTAACTTGATAATCAAATCAATCAAATATTTTTATAAAGTCCTTCTTACATCAGCTGATGTCACAAAGTGCTGTACAGAAACCGCGCCTAAAACCCCAAACAGCAAGCAATGCAGGTGTAGACGCACGGTGGCTACGAAAAACTCCCTATTCATGAAAATCGCAAATGAAATTAAAGAAATATATTCACTCACAAGCATAGCCTTTTTGTTAACAACACTGTCATCTCAGATTTTCAAAATATTTTCAACCATAGCTACACAAGCATTTGTGTAAGAGTATTGATAGCAAGCATTGCATTAAGCCTAGCATTCAGCAGGCAACATTTTCACAAAAACAAGAAAAGCATTCAAATAAAATAATTTACCTTTGAAGAACTTCAGATGTTTTCAATGAGGAGACTCTCAGTTAGATAGCAAATGTTCAGTTTTTCCAAAAAGATTACTTGTGTAGGAGAAATCACTCCGTTTTGTTCATCACGTTTGGCTAAGAAAAAAATCAGAAAATGCAGTCTCTACAACGCCGAACTTTTTACCAAATTAACTCCATTGTATCGACAGAAACATGGCAAACGTTGTTTAGAATCAATCCTCAAGGTGTTTTTCACATATCTATTCGATGATAAATCATTCGTGGCAGCTGTGTTTCTCCTCGAAGCAAACGAAAAATACACGCAGCTGGAGATTACGCAATAATTGCAACGGAAGACACCAAGCTGCCACCTGGTAGATGTAGTCTTTTAAGGTCAATCTTCCAATGATTTGCCTACAAATACGTCACAATGCTGTCGACACCTTGGGGAAACGACAGAAAGTCTAAGCTCATTCGTGACACATACACAGCCATATAAGGAGACATTGGAACACAGCGCATTCAAAATCTGGGGCACTTCCTGTATGAAATGTCATCTTGGTTTCGCCTGTAGCATTAGTTCTGTGGCACTCACAGACAATATCTTTGCAGTTTTGGAAACGTCAGAGTGTTTTCTTTCCAAAGCTGTCAATTATATGCATAGTCGAGCATCTTTACGTGACAAAATATCTTGTTTAAAACGGGAACGTTTTTTTATCCATAAATTAAAAGAGCGCCCCCTATATCCAAGAAGTTAAACTATGCCAGTTTGTTTCCATACCCTACATTACTCATCTCATATGTATATACTGTACTCGATACCATCTACCGCATCTTGCCTATGCCGTTCTGTACCATCACTCAATCATATATCTTTATGTACATATTCTTTATCCCTTTACATTTGTGTGTATAAGGTAGTAGTTTTGGAATTGTTAGGTTAGATTACTCGTTGGTTATTACTGCATTATCTGAACTAGAAGCACAAGCATTTTGCTACACTCGCATTAACATCTGCTAACCATGTGTATGTGACAAATACATTTGATTTGATCTGATTTGTTATGCTCACACCACATCTCGTTAATCATAAGGCATACACCATAGAGATCATAGAGATAATGCGGTCGACATTTGATTGTTAGGAATTCTAAGTCAGGTGAACAGAAGGACTTGAGTTCCTGTATGTCGACCGCATTATCTACCAAGGGAATTCTCTTCGATTATAATCACAGCCGCATATATTCCCCCCCAAGCAGACGCATCGATGGCCCTGAACAAACTTTATTTGACTCTTTGCAAACTGGAAACCACATATCCTGAGGCTGCATTCATTGTAGCTGGGGATTTTAACAAGGTTAATCTGAAAACAAGACTCCCTAAATTGTATCAGCATATCGATTGCGCAACCAGGGCTGGTAAAACCGTGGATCATTGCTATTCTAACTTCCGCAATGCATATAAGGCCCTCACCTGCCCTCCTTTCGGAAAAGCTGACCACGATTCCGTTTTGTTGCTTCCAGCCTACAGACAGAAACTAAAACAAGAAGCTCCCGTGCTCAGGTCTGATCAACGCTGGTCACACTCTTCAAGACTGCTTCGATCACGTGGACTGGGATATGTTCCGCATTGCTTCCAACAAGAACATTGACGAAAATGCTGATTCAGTGAGCGAGTTCATTAGAAAGTGCATTGACGATGTCGTTCCCATAGCAACGATTAAAACATTCCCAAACCAGAAACCGTGGATTAATGGCAGCATTCGCGTGAAACTGAAAGCACGAACCACTGCTTTTAATCAGGGCAAGGTGTCTGGTAACATGACCGAATACAAACAGTGTAGCTATTCCATCCGCAAGGCAATCAAACAAGCTAAGCGTCAGTATAGAGACAAAGTAGAGTCACAATTCAACGGCTCAGACACAAGAGGTATGTGGCAGGGTCTACAGTCAATCACAGATTACAAAAAGAAAACCAGCCGCGTCACGGACCAGGATGTCTTGCTCCCAGGCAGACTAAATAACTTTTTTGCCCGCTTTGAGGACAATACAGTGCCACTGACACGGCCTGCAACGAAAACATGCGGACTCTGCTTCACTGCAGCCGGCTTGAGTAAAACATTTAAACATGTTAACCCTCACAAGGCTGCAGGCCCAGATGGCATCCCCAGCCGCATCCTCAGGGCATGCGCAGACCAGCTGGCGGGTTTGTTTACGGACATATTCAATCAATCCTTATCCCAGTCTGCTGTTCCCACATGCTTCAAGAGGGCCACCATTGTCCCTGTTCCCAAGAAAGCTGAGGTAACTGAGCTAAACGACTACACTCGCTTCCGTCATCAATTCGGCTCGTCACCAAAAGCACTCACAAACTTCTACAGATGCACAATTGAGAGCATCCTGTCGGGCTGTATCACCGCCTGGTACAGCAACTGCTTCGCCCACAACCGTAATGCTCTGCAGAGGGTAGTGAGGTCTGCACAACGCATCACAGGGGGCAAACTACCTGCCCTCCAGGACACCTACACCACCCGATGTCACAGGAAGGCCATAAAGATCATCAAGGACAACAACCACCCGAGCCACTGCCTTTTCACCCCACTATCATCCAGAAGGTGAGGTCAGTACAGGTGCATCAAAGCAGGGACCGAGAGATTGAAAAACAGCTTCTATCTCAAGGCCATCAGACTGTTAAACAGCCACCACTAACATTGAGTGGCTGCTGCCAACACACTGACTCAACTCTAACCACTTTAATAATGGGAATTGATGGGAAATGATGTAAAATATATCACTAGCCACTTTAAACAATGCTACTTAATATAATGTTTACATACCCTACATTACTCATCTCATATGTATATGTATAAACTGTACTCTATATTATCTACTGCATCTTTATGTAATACATGTATCACTAGCCACTTTAAACTATGCCACATTGTTTACATACCCTACATTACTCATCTCATATGTATATACTGTACTCGATACCATCTACTGCATCTTGCCTATGCCCTTCTGTAACCGCTTCTTTTGCCTCTTTTACGACGTCGTTGTTTTGGGTCGTTGGCTGGGATCCAATCCATTGTCCTGAGTGGAAGGCAGAACGCAGTATCCACTTCGGGAAAGTCATATTCCTGGTCGTAATGATGGTGAGTTGACGTTGCTCTTATATTCAGTAGTTCCTCCCGACTGCATGTAATGAAACATAGGATTACCTGGGGTACCAATGTAAGAAGTGACACATAAAAAAAATATATATACTGCATAGCTTCCTAGGAATGTGAAGCGAGGTGGCCTTCTCTGTTGGCGCCGGAAGTAGATCAACCTTGCACTTCATCATCTCATCGTCTCTTGTGTTAAATTTGCTAAACTGTAATTACTTCGCTACTATGGCCTATTTATTGCCTTACTTCCTCACGCCATTTGCACACACTGTATATAGTGTATAGTGTATATAGTTTTTTTGTATTGTGTTATTTGACTGCATGCTTGTTAATTCCATGTGTTGCTCTGTGTTGTTGTTTGTGTCGCACTGCTTTGCTTTATCTTGGCCAGGTTGCAGTTGTAAATGAGAACTTGTTCTCAACTAGCTTACCTGGTTAAATAAAGTTGAAATAAAAAAATAATAAAAGAAATCTCAATGAAACCACCAATCTAAGCAGATTACATTTTACAAGAGAACATACGCATCAGCAGAAATTCTGACCATCTAGGTGATGGCTTTAGGCTATACTCGTCAACCTTCGATAGCTCAGTTGGTAGAGCGGAGGACTGTATGTGATAATAGCAGCAATCCTTGGGTCGCTGGTTAAATCCCTCTCGAAGGAGTGTATAAATTCTTGTTGCTTGGGCTAACTTTTTGGCATCAGTGCACTTTGACACTGACTAGCCAGTACCTACAGCATCTACAGTACCTACAGTACCTAGCCAGTACCTACAGTACCTACAGCATCTACAGTACCTACAGTATCTAGCCAGTACCTACAGTACCTACAGCATCTACAGTACCTACAGCATCTACAGTACCTACAGTACCTAGCCAGTACCTACAGTACCTACAGTACCTAGTCAGTACCTACAGCATCTACAGTACCTAGCAGTACCTACAGCATCTACAGTACCTAGCCAGTACCTACAGTACCTAGCCAGTACCTACAGCATCTACAATACCTAGCCAGTTACTACAGTACCTACAGTACCTAGCCAGTTACTACAGTACCTACAGTACCTAGCCAGTACCTACAGTACCTAGCCAGTACCTACAGCATCTACAGTACCTAGCCAGTACCTACAGCATCTACAGTACCTAGCCAGTACCTACAGTACCTAGCCAGTACCTACAGTACCTAGCCAGTACCTACAGTACCTACAGTACCTATAGTACCTACAGTACCTAGCCAGTACCTACAGTATCTACAGTACCTAGTCAGTACCTACAGCATCTACAGTACCTAGCAGTACCTACAGCATATACAGTACCTAGCCAGTACCTACAGTACCTAGCCAGTACCTACGGTATCTACAGCATCTACAGTACCTACAGTACCTAGCCAGTACATACAGTACCTAGCCAGTACCTAGCCAGTACCTACAGTACCTACAGTACCTAGCCAGTACCTACAGTACCTAGCCAGTACCTACAGTACCTACAGTACCTAGTCAGTACCTACAGCATCTACAGTACCTAGCAGTACCTACAGCATCTACAGTACCTAGCCAGTACCTACAGTACCTAGCCAGTACCTACGGTATCTACAGCATCTACAGTACCTACAGTACCTAGCCAGTACATACAGTACCTAGCCAGTACCTAGCCAGTACCTACAGTACCTAGCCAGTACATACAGCATCTACAGTACCTAGCCAGTACCTACAGTACCTAGCCAGTACCTGCAGTATCTACAGTACCTAGCCAGTACCTACAGTACCTAGCCAGTATCTACAGTATCTACAGTACCTAGCCAGTACCTACAGTACCTAGCCAGTATCTACAGTGCCTAGCCAGTACCTACAGTACCTAGCCAGTACCTACAGCATCTACAGTACCTAGCCAGTACCTACAGCATCTACAGTACCTAACCATTACCTACAGTATCTACAGTACCTACAGTATCTACAGTATCTACAGTACCTACAGTACCTACAACATCTACAGTACCTAGCAGTACCTACAGTATCTACAGTACCTAGCCAGTACCTACAGTACCTAGCAGTACCTACAGTATCTACAGTACCTAGCCAGTACCTACAGTATCTACAGTACCTAGCAGTACCTATAATACCTACAGTATCTACAGTATCTACAGTACCTAGCCAGTATCTACAGTACCTACAGTATCGACAGTACCTACAGTACCTTCCCAGTATCTACAGTACCAAAAATACCTACAGTATCTACAGTACCTAGCCAGTATCTACAGTACCAAAAATACCTACAGTATCTCCAGTACCTACAGTACCTGCAATACCTACTGTTAGAGCCGATTTCGACATATTTGTATAAAAGACAGAACATACAGAGCTCCATGTACATTTGTGTAAATATATTAAATATTAATGTACATGATGAAATATTAGGTACGTACCTTTAAGATTTATATTTACCTGATTGAGATATATTAATTTGTTGTTACTGTAACTTCGTTTTTGGCCCCCCCTCTTTCCCATGGTAAGTGTGTTAGGATAAAGGCAGGAAGTTGGGCCTGGGGAGTCTTTGCTAGACGCGGGAGCGGTATAGTTTTTGACCATACAGACAGGTCATATTATGTATTTTCAATATCAAGTAATCTATGCTTTAAGTTGATTGGAGAATCATTTTGTTAGATATAAGAAGAATAAACCTTTTTGTTGCGTCATAAGGTGAAAGCACCAATTTGTAAGTCGCTCTGGATAAGAGCGTCTGCTAAATGACTTAAATGTAAATGTAAAATCATATCCGTGGATCTCATTGAATGTTTTGGCCATTTGGAAACCTTGAGTGTGGACTGTATGGACTGTATGCTTACGAAACAACCCCGCTTCAGGCTAAGCGAGTGGCTATTGTAAAGAGGAAGCCACTACAATCAAGTAAAAAAACTCAGTCAAGGATTACTATCGGTGTCACGGCCGTTTGAAAGAAGTGGACCAAAGCTCAGCGTGGTGAGCGTCCATATTCTTTTTATTAGAAAATGACACCGACAAAAACAGTAAACAATATAAAACAACCTTGACGCTTAAGGGCTATGTGCCTAAAACAAAGTTAACTTCCCACATTGAAAGGAGGGAAAGGGCTACCTAAGTATGGTTCCAAGTCAGAGACAACGATAGACAGCTGTCCCTGATTGAGAACCATACCCGGCCAAAAACATAGAAATACAAAATCATAGATAAACAAAACATAGAATGTCCACCCCAAATCGCACCCTGACCAAACCAAATAGAGACATAAAAAGGCTCTCTAAGGTCAGGGCGTGACAATCGGAAGGAAATCTCCGGTTCACACACATGCTGGATATTGTTCTATTTGTCATTGCATTCGGACCATAAGGACAGCTCGCTTGGAAGGACTTGAACTCCCAGATGAACTCCCAGAATTCGCCAGCCGTGAGTAACCACTGCGAATGAATGAGCTGCCCTGTTCAATGCGATAATTTGATCATGCATATTATGAAAGTGCAAATGTGCTTATAATTGGAACGTTTGATAAACTTGGGAATGGAGTTCAAAACACAGCGCTGTGAAAACAATTAAAACGTTTAAGTTTAGGAAACACTGAGATCCTATGCATAATTGAACCTAGTCATATGTCTAATATTTGCCCTAACGTGGAAATGCAATGCATCAACGGAATGCAACTTAAGGATCTCAAGATACTGCGTGTTTAAACTTCTTTAAAGGGGACAAAACTTATATTGGGATGGGATGTTTAAAACATCTAAAATGACAAACTTGCACATGTTCAATTCAAAATGGGGTCAATATGTTGAAATGGATGACTGTGTTTTAAAGCATTAAAGGAGGTCTAAAGGGGCATTACGTTTAACAATCAAAAACCAACAAATGTGTCATTGTAAATTGAGTGAACTACAAGTGAATGATGGAGGATGAAATCCCAAATAAGACCCAACTGGAGAGGGCAGAGGAGCATTTAAATTCACTCTATGCAGCCCGGAGAGGCAAACTTAGAGTGTGTACACGCAAAATGAATGAAATAAAAGCCCTTCTTGTTGATGGAGGAAATGTTGAAACTGTGGATGAGAGTCTTGAAGCATTTGATGCTGTTCTTAATGACTTTCAGAATGCTCATGAATCTGTGCTAGAGCTAGTCACAGTAGAGAAACAGGAAAATGAGAGCATTAACTATTATCAACCAAGAATGAGGACTTATGAACATTTCCTGAAAGAGAGGGAAATATGGAAAAGGGCTGAAGTTGAGCCACAAACGCTCATTGAACCACACGACAGCATTTCCAACGTTTCAAAAAGATCAAGTAAAACAAAGTATTCTAAGACTGCTTCCTCAGTGTCCTCTGCACGCCTAAAAGCTGAGGCAGAATGAGCAGCTCTACTAGCTCGCCAAGCATCATTACAGGACAAGCATGCATTGGAACTGGAGAAAGCTCAACTGGAACAACAGAAAGCTCAACTGATTGTTAGGATGGAAAAAAATGGCACTGGAAACGGACATAGCAGCATATAATGCCAGACTGAAGGTCCTGGAGAGTGTTGAGTCAACTTCTCAATCCCATGCCGTGGCAGCCCACTTACTAAGCCAAGAAGATAGAATGAATTCTTATTTTGAGAACCAGGACCCCAAGGTCTATGTGGAACCTGAACCATCACCTGTTGAGTTTGCTGCATTAGGTGCAGTTCCAAAGAACCCACTACAAAGGGTTTTTACAACAACCGACCACAAAGCCATCAACACCTATTCAGAAAACAGTCGTAAACCACACCTTTCAGCAGCCAACAGCAAGGTCTAGCAATCAACACAGAATCAACACTGCGGGTATCAGCCATAATACCAGCCATGATAACCTCTCTACTGTCATGCAAAGGCAGAATGAAATTGCTGACCTCCTTGTGCTACTCCCTGTTAGGGAGATATCTATGTTAGACGGTGATCCTCTAAACTTTAGGCCTTTCATGCGTGCATTTGAGCATGGCATAGAAGATAAGAAAAGCAGCCACCAGGATAGGCTCTATTACCTGGAACAGTACACCTCTGGTCAGACCAAGGATCTGGTCCGTAGTTGTCTGCATATGGAAGCCAGAAGAGGCTATGCAGAGGCTAAGAGGTTGTTAAATGAACACTTTGGCAATGAAATAAAAGTCACCACTGCTTACATGGAAAAACTGGACAAACATCAAACCGGTTGATGGAAAGGGACTGGGTGTCTATGCACTCTATCTTAGAGGTTGCTGTAACACTATGCAAGACCTACAAAACATGGAAGAGCTTAATCTTCCCTCCAACATTAAGTTGATCATGTCAAAACTTGCCCACAAACTAAGGGAAAAATTAAGGTCAACAGCATGTGGTATGTTAGAGAAGCCACCTGAGTTCAGTGACCTTGTGACCTTCATGAAAAAAAAAACAGTCCAAAATACTGCAGGATCTGTTGTATGGAGATATTCAAGATCCCCTGTCCAACTAAAGGTTTTTAAAAACCAAAAAAAAGCAGCTGACATTAAACAGGAGTTCAAGTCCAAAGAGCATGGGAAGCAGCTTTTCCACTGCAGTAGCTGTAGTGGCAGATTGTGACTCTGAAAAACCTCTAAAAGAACAAACATTCAAAGTAAAGAGACCAGGCACCTACCCTTCTGATGCTCCCAGTATCTCATGTGTATTTTGTGCTGGTGAGCATTTATTGGTTGACTGCCAACAGGTGAAGGCACAGCCACATGAATCCAAGGTTGAGTTTATAAGATCAAAAGGTCTTTGTTTTGGCTGTTTGATGAGAGGACACTTAAGCAAAGAATGTAAAAGAAGAATGACCTGTCAGAGCTGTCAAAGAAAGCACCCCACTATCCTGCACATTGAAGGAAGAGAGAGATTTAGATCTCTGAAGGCAGATACGAGGGGTGTAGCAGTAAAGCGGGAGGAGACTGTCAGCAGTGCTCTTGTTTCACTGGAAGCTGGTGAAGATACCGGGGCCGGTACAGATTGTGCACTTGCAATTGTGCCAGTTCAAGTAAAGATGGCAAATGGAATCAAGTCTGTGTTAACCTATGCATTTCTCGATTCTGGTAGCTCAGCAACATTTTGTACGGAGACACTCATGAGGCAGTTGAAAGCTAAAGGCAGTGAGACTGAAATTCTGCTACGCACAATGGGGCAGGAGAGTCCTACCAAGAGCTTCGAGATATCTGGATTAGCGATTGGCAATGTGGAAGGTGACACATTTCTTGCATTACCAAAGGTCTACACCCAGAATAAGATCCCAGTGACAAGAGAGAACATTCCCACTCAGAAAGATCTCAAAAGGTGGTCATACCTGAAAGAGGTTCAGTTGAAGGAGATTGATGCCGACGTCGAACTCCTGATTGGCGTAAATGCTCCAAAGGCAATGGAACCCTGGCAAATCATAAATAGTCAAGGCAACGGACAGTATGCAGTGAAAACCCTCTTTGGATGGGTAATGAATGGTCCTCTTAACAATTGTACCGTGGCAGAAGAATCCGGGTGTCCTACGGTGATGGCCAATCGTATCTCAATGGCCGACCTGGGGGTTCTTCTTGTAAATCAGTACAACCATGACTTCCCTGAGAGAGAGTATGAAGAGATACGTGAGATGTCAGCTGAGGATCGTAAGTTTATGTAGATGGAATCAAGCTCCATAACCCTCAAAGACCATCACTACTACTACCGTTGCCCTTTCGCAAAAAAAAGATGTAGTCCTGCCAAACAATCGTGACATGGAAAAGCAGCGGGCTATAAATATTATCAGGAAGTTCAAGAAGGACAAAGGTTACGCTGCAGAGTACAAAGGTTTCATGGAAGAGACGATAAGAAAAGGTTACGCTGAGAAGGTACCACAAGAACAGCTCCTCAGAGAGAAAGGCGAGGTATGGTACATACCACACCATGGCGTTCACCATAAGTGCAAAGGAATAATACGCGTAGTGTTTGACTGTTCATCATCCTATAAAGGCACATCTCTCAACAGTGAACTCCTTCAAGGCCCTGACCTGGCAAACACGCTTATAGGAGACCTGCTAAGATTTCGGCAAGAGCACATTGCCATGATGGCAGACATTGAAGGAATGTTCCATCAAGTATGTGTCCATGAAGATGACTTACACTTCCTGCGATTCCTATGGTGGCCGGACGGTGATACTAACAAAAGATTGGAAGAGTACAGAATGACGGTACATCTTTTCGGTGCTATATCCTCCCAAGTTGTGCAAATTTTGCACTGCAAAAGACTGCAGAAGACAACTGTGAGAGGTACGATGAAGAGGTGATTCAAACAGTCAAGTCCAACTTCTATGTTGATGACTGCCTCAAGTCAGTGGTCACAGAAGAACAAGCCATAGCTCTCACAAAAAAACTCATGGGTGTGTGCTCTCAGGGTGGGTTCAAATTGACCAAGTGGGTCAGCAACAGCAACAGCCGCGCTGTGCTGGCTTCTATCCCTGATGAACACCAAGCCAAGCAGATAAAATAACTGGACCTGGACAGAAAAAAGCTGCCTGTTGAAAGAGCACTTGGAATCCGATGGAACATTGAAAGGGATGCGTTTACCTTCTGAGTCACTGTCAAGAACAGACCCCTTACAAGAAGAGGTATTCTCTCAGCTGTCAGCTCTATTTATAATCCATTAGGTTTCCTCGCCCCATTCATATTAAAAGCCAAAGCAAATTCTCCAAGCGCTCTGCAAGCTAGTGTGGCTGGGATGACGTCATCCCTGGAGAACACTATTTCATGGAAGACATGGCTCTCAGAGCTGGTCCAGCTGTCCAGATTCCAGATTGACAGGTGTATGATGCCTGAGAACTTTGGTCAGGTCAAGACCGCACAGCTGCATCACTTCGGTGACGCAAGAGAACAAGGTTATGGCACGTCAAGCTACCTTAGGTTCACAAACGGTATGGAAAAGGTCCACATCCCATTCAAACTGGGGAAATCAAGGATGACTCCACTCAAGCAGATGACGATCCCCAGATTGGAACTTGCCGCAGCAACATTGGCAGTGCGAGTGGGACAGGATGTTAAGGTTGGAGCTCCAGATTGAACTTGAGGAGTCAACTTTCTGGACAGACAGCCAGTCTGTACTAAAATCCATCCGCAACGATACCAAGAGATTCCATACCTTTGTGGCTAATAGGGTTGCTATGATCCGTGACCTATCGAAAACAAAACAGTGGAGGTATTTGAACTCCAAACACAACCCAGCTGATGATGCCTCAAGAGGATTACATGTTGTAACTTTCCTGAACTCAGAGAGATGGCTCAAATGACCAGAATTCCTGGAGAAACCACAAACGCAATGGCCAAAAGTCCCCGAGGAGCTTGGCTCCATCCCTCCGGATGATCGAGAGGTGAGAAAAGACGTCATTGTAAACAGTACAAGTGTGGAAGAAAAGAGTCCGACCAGCAAAATGATTGAGTACGATTCAACATGGAACAGCTTGAAGAAAGCAGTTGCCTGGATGCTGAAACTGAAGAGGCTTCTTCTACAGTTAAGCCAGAAAAAGAAAGTTCACACAAAAACTGATCCAGGATCAGATCAGAGTCTAACAAACTCACTGAAGGAACAAATTGACAAGTTCAAACTGACGTTTGGAAAAGAAAGTCTGTCTGTGGATGACCTAGATGAAAAGGTCATTATTCGATTTGAGCAACGACAGCACTTTAAACAAGAAAATGCACTAGTTGTGAAAGGAAAACAACGTGCCAAACAATGTGCCAATGTGTAAGCTTGATCCAATCGTTGACAATGGCATTCTGAGAGTGGGAGGAAGGTTAAAGCAAAGCTGCTATGCCTATGGACCTAAAGAATCCTATGATCCTGCCTAAAGACTCCTACATCTCCAGACTGATCTTACACCACATCCATGAGCAGGTCGGCAACTCTGGGAGAGGTCACATGCTTTCTAGACTTCGCCAGCGATATTGGATACCCTGTGCCAACTCGTTAGCAAGGAAGATCTTCTGCAGGCGGATGCAAGCTAGAGCTGGAGAACAGAAGATGGCCGACCTTCTACAAGATCGGGTGTCACCTGATTTGCCGCCTTTGACCCATGTGGAATAGATTACTTCGGCCCCATAGAGGTGAAGCGAGGCCGCGTTCATGTGAAGCGGTATGGTGTGATCTTTACTTGCCTTGTGAGTCGAGCTGTCCATCTAGAAGTTGCTAGTTATCTGGATACTGATTCCTGCATCAATGCCCTGCGCAGGTTCATCTGTCGAAGGAGCCCAGTAACAAGTATCAGAACAGACAATGGCACCAACTTTGTTGGAACACACAGAGAGCTGGGAGAAGCTCTGAAAGAGCTGGATCACAGGAAGATCACAGGAAGATTCAAAACAAATTACTAAAGGAAGGAGTGACATGGTCATTCAACCCTCCCTCTGGAGCCCACCATGGGAGGGGTTGATCCGACTGGTGAAAAAGATCCTCTATTCAGTCCTTAAAGAGCAAGTACTGGATGATGAGGCTTTGCAGACAGCCTTGTGTGAGGTTGAGGCGATTATAAACGACAGACCAATCACAACTGTAACAAATGACCCTAATGATCTCGAACCCCTGACTCCAAACCATCTGCTTCATCTGAAAGCAAAGCCAGTCCTGCCACCAGGACTATTCCAGAGAAGTCACCTATACTCACGAAGGAGATGGAAGCAAGTACAATATATCACTGACCTCTTCTGGAAGAGATGGATCAGGGAGTATCTTCCACTTATGCAGGAGTGAAACAAGCGGAACAAAACTAAGAGAAACTTCAGTCCTGGTGACCTTGTTGTCATCGTTGATGACACCGCCCCAAGGAACTCTTGGCTAATGGGGGCGTGTGGTGGAGGCTTTGCAAGGGGCCAATGGTGTTGTCCAGAGCGTCATGGTTACGACCAAGACCAATATCTTACAGAGACCTATCAATAAACTCTGTCTGCTCCTGGAAGCGGCAGAGTGAGATACACACACACACACACACACACACACACACACAGTGCTTCATCTTAGAATCACGTGCACCTCTGATTCGCTGATGTCGTACTCTTACATTCTTTGATGTCATAGTCATACATTTTTGGACGTCAAACTCTTGACATTTTTGGAAGTTGAACACCTTCAACTCAGACTGAGATCTATGGACTATTTTCCTATATGGGACCTTATATGTGTGCTGGCCATACACATCCATCCATCCACACACACACACACACACACACACACACACACACACACACACACACACACACGCATGCACACGCATGCACACGCACGCACACGCACGCACACGCACACACACACACACTCGATGTACATGCACACATAAACACACACACAAATTATCCTGTGTATCCATCCACAGCAGGCCTAGTCCCATTCTATCGGGTTAACATAACACTGTCAGACAGTCAATTGTTGGCCTGGAGAGACCAGGGGCCAGAGAGGCCTGCCCCAGAATCAGACACCCCAGGGGGGCTGAGACATCACCCTTCCTCCCCTCCTGCCCTGCCTGCCCTGAAGCCGTCACCAGAAGAAAGAGGGAATTTAGAGGCAGAGAAGGAGGGGAGGGAGAAGATAGACGGGGAGACAGAGGAGAGGGAGACAGAGGAGAGTGAGACAGAGGAGAGGGAGAAGATGGAGAGAGAGGAGAAGATCGAAGGGGAGCCAGAGGAGAGGGAGACAGAGAAGATAGAGGAGAAGGAGAAGTTAGAAGGGGAGACAGAGGAGAGGCAGAAGATAGAAGGGGAGACAGAGGAGAGGCAGAAGATAGAGAGGAGAGGGAGAATATAGAAGGAGAGACAGAGGAGAGGGAGAAGATAGAGAGGAGAGGGAGAATATAGGAGAGACAGAGGAGAGGCAGAAGATAGAAGGAGAGACAGAGGAGAGGCAGAAGATAGAGATGAGAGGGAGAATATAGAAGGAGAGACAGAGGAGAGGGAGAAGATAGAGAGGAGAGGGAGAATATAGAGGAGAAGGAGAAGTTAGAAGGGGAGACAGAGGAGAGGGAGAAGATAGAAGGGGAGACAGAGGAGAGGCAGAAGATAGAGAGGAGAGGGAGAATATAGAAGGAGAGACCGAGGAGAGGGAGACCGAGGAGAGGGAGACAGAGGAGAGGGAGACAGAAGAAAGGGAGAAGATAAAGGGGGAGAGAGAGGAGAGGGAGAAGATGGAGGGGAGGGAGTCAGAGGAGAGGGAGACAGAGGAGAGGGATAAGATGGAGAGGGAGACAGAGGAGAGAGAGACAGAGTATGGGAAACAGAGGAATAAGGAGACAGAGGAGGGTGACAGAGGAGAAGGAGACAGAGGAGAGAGAGAAGATAGATTGGGAGAAAGCAGAGAGAGGAGAGAGGAGGGAGTGGGAGAGGGAAATAGAGAGAGAAGATCGAGGGGAGAAGGACAGAGAGCAAGAGGAGAGGATAGAGAGGGAGAAGGAGAAGGAGGGGAATAGAAGGAGGAGGGGAATAGAATAAGAATAGAATAAGAAAATAAGAATTTGTTCTTAATTGACTTGCCTAGTTAAATAAAGGTAAAATAAAATAAAATAGAATGAGGAGGGGAAAAGAATGAGGAGATAGAGACGAGAGGGGGAGAAGGAGGAAGAGAGAGAAGAGAGGGGGAGATGGAGGAAGATAGGAATATGAGGAGGAAGAGAGGGGGAGAGAGAAGAGAGAGAAGAGGGGGATAAGGAGGAAGAGGAGAATAGGAGGAGGTGAGAGAGAAGAGAGGGGAAGAAGAGAGGGCAGGAAGATAGGAATGGAAAGGGATTGTTTTAACTCCTCAGGGACACATGATCCCCTTTGGGATCACCCCCCATCCCCCCTGAGCTGTAATGTGGCGCAGGGAACGCAAGAAATAATCCTAAAAATATTTAACCTCCACAGAATCGCTTGAAAAATGGCTCAAATGAAAGATAAAGAAGTTATTTATCTACCCAGCAAGTCAGATTTCTAAAATGTTTTACGGCGAAAACATAGCACATATTTATGTCCAACCACCACTGCATACATACCTCATTAGCATAGCCAAGTAGGAAAAAAATATGCAATCAACAAACGCAGGATTAAAAGAAAAATCATTTCACTAACCTTTTGAAATCTTCATCAGATGACAGTAATATAACATGTTACACAGTACATTCATTTTTTTTTCAATAATATGTCATATATATCCATAAATCTCTGTTTACAATTATGCATCGTTCAAAAAATGCTACTGCAATGTCAGGAGAAATAAAATAGCTCCGGCAGATAACGTCAGCTAACAAGGAATACACATCATAAACTTTGACTAAATATGCATGTTTTACATATGTATGGCAAGATAAACTTCTTCTAAATGCAATCGCTATGTTACGATTATTTTTAACGTTACATTTGGCGTTCACTAGGCTATAATAGAGAGTCGGCGCTCTCATTTAGCATACTGACTCCTCTATCTTGGAGTCGACAGAAACCCAAAATGAAGACATAAATATTCCCTTACCATGGCTGTTCTTGCTTCAGAAGACGTGGAAGGGTTAATACTCACCAAGTTAGCATTCAGTTTTCAAGTCTGTGTCTTTCCGTTCTCAAACTAGACACTTTTCGGTCGAAA